>NC_054387.1:71946384-72073884 GCF_017654675.1 Xenopus laevis | reverse complement strand
AGAGGTACAGGGATCAATTTTGAATTGTTTGCAGCCTTCCTGACATTTTACATTCTTACAAGACTCATCTTGTTTTTTTTAATTGGAATCAAATTTGATTCAAGTTTTCTGTTCGATTCTATTCATCCGAGTTTTAAAAGTTCGATTTTATTAATAAATTACGTTTGGTCAAATTTCGAGTTCATGGGAGTTTTAAAAAACTTGCATGAATTCGAAATTCAACCCTTGATAAATGTGCCTCTTAAGCTGGCCATAGATTTTTAAAAGATCAGATCCTGATTGTGAGACCACGATCTTCTCAGAACAATCGTACAAATCAACCATCAACTAAAAAGACCAATTTGCCAGGAAAACAAAGGGGAGCTGCCTGCTTGGCCCTGCAAACATAGATAGATTGCACTGGGACCGACAAAGATTTATTGACCTGGCCGATCAATTTCTCTCTGAGGCTACAATATTATTGTTATGGGTACTTTTTTAATTACTTATCTTTCTATTTTTGCCAATCTATTCTTGACATGGTTGTACACCATAACTGCATTTATATTCTTTGGCTTGCTTGCAGCTTCAACATGAGGCTGCAAGTAACTAAAAATTGTGACTTTAAAATCAGCATAAAAATTTCAACCCATAATTCATGTGCCAAAAGAATTCTGTGCTTCACTGTTTTGGATTCCAATTTCTTGTCATCTGCGTATGCTTGATATGGCTCCCACAGATTTAAAAACCTTATGTACCGATTTGGACTAGTTCCTGTTATTTGCTTGGATAAATACTGTTTGAGAGCTAACCGTTCACATTTGGTTTGATTTTTTTTTTTTAAAGAAAATTCCTTCATATAAAGTATAGCCCACAATCTGAAAAAGAGGTTTCTTACAGACAGCTACACTATATAGCCAAAGCAAAAATGTCAAAAGGTTTTAAACCTGTCTCATTGATATCTGGACAATTTTTGGCCAGATATCTGTTGTGGAAGCCCGTCGGAGGGGCCCATACACAGGCCAATAATTTGCCAGCAGCTTTCATCACCCTGTTTACAACCACCTTAATATCTTTTTATATTCTCAGGTAGTCGAGATGATCCCAAGGATTTCTTTAAATTAAACACCTCAATCAGATCTTGAATAAAAATAAGATCACTCTAGCTATGATGCATTTAAAAAAGCATCAGTCAATAATGCACTGAAATCCAATTTTGAAAAGAGAAAGTTTAATTTCATTTGAATTCTGATATGGGGCTAGACAGGTTGTTAGTTTCCCAGCTGCCCTCAGTCATGTGAATTGTGCTCTGCTAAACTTTGGTCACTCTTTACTGCTGCACTGCAAGTTGGAGTAATATCAGCCCCCCCCTTTCCCCCATAGCCTATCAACAGAACAATGGGAATGTACAAGATAACGGCTTCCTGACACCTGCATTAAAAGCCGTTCCATTGTGAAGTTCTGAAAGCACAGGGTCAGGCACAATGCCCTGAGATGGCTGCCTGCACACCAATATTACAGCTAGTAAAACTAGATTTTCTGGTTCAGGAAGAAAAGTTTATATGGTAGAGTGAATTATTTGTAATGCAAACAGTGTAATTAAATGAAAACTACACCATAATTATGACAGAATACCTTTAATATAAAGTCAACACTAGTGCTCTGATGAGAAGTAGGTGTCAGGTATAGCACAAAAGGGAAAAGGGTTACAGGCATCCCAACAGTAAGGCTCCTAAGATGTGCAATTATAGGCCTTTAAAATTCCTGTTGCTTGCATGTGCAGCAGCATGAAATCTGCGAGCCCCCATATTTTTCAGAGGGGCAAGAGTGGGTGGACTACAAGGCTATGTGTAAACATTATGCAACACACTAGCCTTTATTGATTAAGATCAGAATGATCCATTTCCAGTATAGATTCAGCCTTAAAGGAGAAATCAACCTGTGGGGAAAAAAACCCTACCCCCCACCCCAGGTAGACCTCCCTCCACCCAGGCTAACTACCCCCGGGGAAATGCCCCATACTCCATACTTACCCTTCGGCGCAGATTCTTCCAGTGAAGTTCCACGCCTTCATCATCCACATCCTCTGCAATCTGACTGGGAAATCAGCAATTTACGTGTAATTTCACGCATGCACAGTTGCGCAAGCCGGCCAACTGCTCCAACTGCGCATGCGCATAAATACCGATCTCACAGTCAGCTTACAGAGGACGCGTGGATCTTCGCTGGAGCAATCTGCGCCGAGGGATAAGTATGGAGTATAGGGCATTTACCGGGGGGGGAGTAGTTAGTCTGGGGGGGGGAGGAGGTCTACCTGGGGTGGGAGGTAGGGGGTTTTTTCCCCACAGGTTGATTTCTCCTTTAACCTGGCCATAGATGCCATTGTACGAAACGGCGGTTCGTATGATTTTTGGAGTGGAATATCCAAACATTTTTCATACCATGGCGATCTGGCCTTCAGTCGACAAGTTAAAGGATTTACATCGGCTAACGATAATATCTCTGCATATATTGCGTATATGACGATATCAAATGGAGATTGTCAAAACTATTTGACGTACATAACTTTTGTACGATTGCCGTCTGTCAATTCATGGCCTGAGCATTGTGCGATTTGTTCTCTTTACTACTGTATATTAATCTGAATGGTTAGTTGTAGGTTGGAATATTGGAATGGACGATCGTTCATCCAACATAGGCTATAACATGCTATGGCCAGCTTTAACAAGGAAGGGATCTAGTAAAAAAGAAATGTGGGTTCAGCCAATAGAACAAGGTCAAATGGATACTTCCGAAGATATTTTCAGTTCAATGCTTATTATCAGAACTTGCAAACCTCAACCACTAAAATAGCGTACTATTTTGAAGCTTAAAGCTAAGGTTTAAAATGCACACGGTACTCTGAGCAAATAAGCATCGGTATAATGTCTACCAATGTTGTTTTTACAATATATCCTTATTGCTTGTTTCTCTTCTGTGCAATAACATTTTATACATGCAACAACCATCTCAGTGCTTATAATATATTCAATGCAGTGCTCCAAGGGGCTTGTCTTTAATATGGTGTGTTAGACTTCGTTTGCTCAGGCAAGTGAAAACTACTACATTAAACTAATTTAGCTGCACAAATCATCAATCTGGTGTGTTCAAAATAAAAGTCGACCCAGCTATCCTGTTATTTTCATAATTTTATTCCAAATTTATAAGTTAGATTTGCATATGCGAATTTCAGTGGTTTTATTTTTATTTTAGCAATAAGAAAAAAAATGTCCCTTTAAAGGACCAGTAATACCCTACAGTATTGGTTACCTGACTGTTTCAGTTGGAGGCCACTGTTTGGTCATAGATACCCTTAGGTCATAACAAGGAAAGTTAGCTAGGAAAACATCGGTGTATTTAGCCTATCACTGTGTCCACAGGGTGGAGTTCTTTTATAATGCTGTACCCTATTATAGCTAATATACTAATAGCATGTACCCTTATTTTAAAACATCTCATTAATTTTTAATGTATTTATTATGTTATAAAAACTACTGCCTACTTTAAAGGGGAACTATCGGTAAAATAAAAATTTAATATAAGCTTCAGCACACTGCAATAAAACGTTTTCTAAATATAATCAATGAAAAATATTGTACAGTTTCTGAAATAATCAAGTTTATCTTCATTATCCCTCTCTCAGAATCAGTTTCTCTTCATGCAGGAGTTGGGTGTCAGATATACATTGATAGTTAGATCCAATATATCTTATAGGGGGCTCCTTTTGCTTAGAAGATCTATTAAAATCAACAGGCATCATGTCTCTCTACATGCAGGATTTGTGCAAAAGACAGTTATTTTGTTAGATTTTGTAGTGGAATCAGTTGAGTGAACTCTAATACATCTGCTAGGAAAGGGAGCCCCCCATAAGATATAATGGATCCAACCGTCAATGAATATCTGACACCCAACTGCTACATGAAGAGAAGCAGATGCTGAGAGAGGGGTAATGAAGATAAACTTTATTATTTCAGAAACGGTGCTGAATTTTTAATTTATTGTATTTAAAAAGTTTCTTAACTCAGTATGAGAAAAGTTTATATTCAATTTTCATTTTCGAGAATGTTCCCCTTTAACATTGGGGGAAAAACATAACGGCATCAACTGCCATCACTATAGCAACTGCCTTAAGGAAATTTGTATATAGAACAAAGTGGTTACTAAAATTAGAATCAATATGTGAAAATATAAAAATTATGTACATAAATACGATTAGCCATTTATTCTGCATTCTAATTTTTACTAAGTATTTTAATTACTTTTTTCATTGCACAGTGAGAAATCAAGGCTTCTGTCAGACAATTATATCAAAATAATTCCAGTCGCTCATGTCCAAAGCTCTAATGAGTTAGGGTGAAATAGGTGTTAATTATGCCACAGTAAGACTGGAGAAACATGCCCCAGTGGACTTATGGATTTATATTTAAAGTGAATGCGATTAAGTGGAAAGAAAATGCAGAGCTGGGGTTGTACACGTTATTTCTAAAGAGCAAAAACGCACGGTAAACATCACAGAGGGATAAAAAGTAACATAAGCAGAATGCTGTAAAGTCAAAACAATATTTGTGTGGTTTTATAGGTTAAAAAATATATAGATGCTCATTATCAGAAAAGGAAATACAGAGTAGGTAGAAAAAGGAGCTCTTTATTAGTACTGGTAAATACACAGATAATAGAGATAGAGGATCTATAGGAGGGATAGGAAATTCATAGCCGAGAGAGACATTGGTCATACTTTATGCTGCAATACTACAGCATCCAAAGCCCAAATGTTACCCCCTATAACAAAATGCTGGTGTAGAGTAAAAGCCTCTTTAGGCAGCAATGATGCTCAGTGCTAACAACTTGAATCCCAAATTCCAAGCTTCTATAGACAACACTATGAAACACTGCTGATTTTCTCCTTGCCTTGAGACTTATAATGCTGTTTTGCAGAAGACATCTTGTAACTAACCCATTAGCGGGTTGGCTAGATTAGGAAACCATCTATTAGTTTCCTTTATATCACCGAATGAATCGGCAGCATATGATGGCTTATAATTTTGTAGGCTTGTTAAAATCATGTTAAAGGTCTGTTTTCTTGTTGAATAAATTTGGTTCCTATATTGCTGCCTATTTCATACACTCATGCTTTAATAGCACCTTTGGTCTATGCGTAACTCGCAGATCAAAACACGGGACTAAAATAGGGGTTGATGACGCTATTTAAATGTGTGATTCCTGCTGTCTTCTTGTTAGAAGCTTTAATATAATAGAAGACCTTGTCTGTTTTGTAATTAACACATCTTTACTGGAGAGATATTTGGAAGTGATTGCTGTGAATATACTGGTTAGTAAAATAAACACAATCACACACACACCACTTTCTGTTAGCAAGACAAATTTGTGAATTGTACACATTATATTCCAGATCAACAAACTGTGATATAACAGAAGACACACATTAATACAGCCCTTTATCTTTCCTCGAAATATGTATTTTCCCTGACCTTGCAAATATAATTAGCTGGTGGGATGTGCCGTTTCAGTACCATGGATTCTGTACTAATCGCAAGTCTTGGAATTAGATACTAAATATTTGGAAGCTGTCAATAGAAAATAAGAAGCGCATCTTTTTTGTACATCTGTGTTCGCTTGAGGAATCGTCATGGCTTGGAAAACAAGAACGCCATTCCATATTTATTCTATACAAAGATGGCAGGTGACTGACCCATGGAATGTAAAAAATAAATATTGTTCAGTTCAACTAAATAAATGCCAGATTATTTTCAAACAATAGAATCCTTCCAAATTTGTCTTCTTTTAAGGATAACGGGTCTGCTTTTTGTCATCTGCCTTATTTTTGTTTTGTTTTTTCAGACAAGCTGACGCCTGCTTATTAAACAGTACTGTGCCGAAACTATTTCCTACATGGAGCTGCCAGCTGTTTAGGGTTGTGGGGTTTACTTCATAAAAATTAACCAAAAAAATATATAAACTGTTTATAATCAAAGTTTTTATAATGTGCTTCCCTCATAATACAAAACAAACATGTTATGAGTGTAGAACATTTTG
This sequence comes from Xenopus laevis, assembly GCF_017654675.1. NCBI lineage: Eukaryota > Metazoa > Chordata > Amphibia > Anura > Pipidae > Xenopus > Xenopus laevis. The sequence continues at coordinate 72,067,812 of NC_054387.1, read as the reverse complement.
ATTCATACATATGGGATAGGAATAGCCATTGTACAGCTCTCGGATGTATTTATCTTAAATTGTTCACCAATAGATGGTGGTGTTCTGATCATTTCTGCAGAGAATGCCTCAGATAATCTTCCACAGAGACAGCAGGGTGGATAATTACATGTCTATATGTATGGTGGACAAATTACAGACAATCAGAATGCCACAAAAAGTATAATTATTGTAAAAACATTGACCAAAAATCCATATTTTTAACAATTAAAGAATGTAAAATATTTTGAGCTTTATTTTAGATTCCTTTTATGAAACCTAAACGAGTCATACAGATGTCCAGCATTGGTTTTGACATTGTGAGACTCAAATGGAAGCATCAACAATGAAAGAAAACAATGGCAGCTCAAAATGGCTTTAGGGCAATTGACTATAACTGGCTACAAAAGCCAGAATCATTTTAATGCATACAATATTTATTTTTGTATCTTGGCTTGGACTGTACACAGGTATATTGTATTGCAGAGTGGTGCATTGTATCCATATATAGCAGTTCTTATTGGATTTTTTCAGCTCAATCCCCCATTGGAGGTTCAAAAGTCAGGTCCCCTATTAGCTAGAAATAAGGTTACAGACATATAGAAACTATTCATTTACAAGTCATTTAGCAATAGTTTCAAGAATATTCAGGACATTAATTAAGCTTTCACCATACATCTCCCATTAACTGACCTTCAAGCTGGACTTTCAGGTTGAGTAAATAGGCTTTTCTCTAAAATTTTACTCTACAGGGCATGTTTATGAACACTGGAGACAAACATCACCAGTGATGTTGCCCATAGCAACCAATCAGATCTTTGCTTTAGATTTCTAAATTGTAGAGGACTGTTTATATTGGATTGCTGATTGGTCTGATTACTATGCCAATATCACTGGTGAGGTTTATCGCCAATGTTAATACATCCGTTACTGTCCATCAAACCGAGCCCCCCGTCACTGCACCAAGAGCACCCAGGAAGGCCAGTTTGGGAACCGCTGAGATATATATATATATATATATAGATATAGATATAGATATAGATAGATATTATAGATACGGTCTGAATTTCAAGTGACAATATTTAGAGTACAGGCCAGACTTATTGTCCATATAGAATAGATAGTATTCCTCTCTGAAAGCATTGAAATAATGAAAACAGTTATGGAAAAGTTTAAAGGAAAACTATACCCCCAAAATGAATACTTAAGCAACAGATAGTTCATATCATATTAAGTGGCATATTAAAGAATCTTACCAAACTGGAATATATATTTAAGTAAATATTGCCCTTTTACATCTCTTGCCTTGAGCCACCATTTCGTGATGGTCTCTGTGCTGCCTCGAAGATCACCTGACCAGAAATACTTCAACTGTAACAGGAAGAAGTGTGGAAGCAAAAGACAGAACTCTGTCTGTTAATTGGCTCATGTGACCTAACATGTATGGTTTGTTGGTATGTTTGTGAGTACACTGAATCCTACGATCGCAGGGGGCGGCCCTTATTTTTTAAAATGGCAATTTTCTTTTTATGATTACCCAATGGCACATACTACTAGAAAAGTATATTATTATGAAAATGGTTTATTTACATGAAGCAGGGTTTTACATATGAGCTGTTTTATGCAATATCTTTTTATAGAGACCTACATTGTTTGGGGGGTATAGTTTTCCTTTAACATGCTGCTACAATCTAATACCAAAACCAATTCCACAGCCCTGCAAATACTGCCTTTATGTACATGGAGATCAAAGGCACAACCTTTACAGGTATGGGATCAGTTATCCGGAAACACATTATCCAGAAAGCTCCAAATTACTGAAAGGCTTTCTACCATAGACATAATTGTGTCCAAATAATCCAAATTATTAAAAATGATTTCCTTTTTTTCTGTAATAAAACTGTACCTTGTACTTGACCCAAACAGATATAATTACTCCTTATTGGAAGAAAAACCAGCCTATTGGGTTAATTTATTGTTTAAATGATTTTCTAGTAGACTTAAGGTATGAAGATCCAAGTTACGGAAATTTAGGGAATACCCCAGGTCCCGAGCATTCTGGATAGCAGGTCCCATACCTGTAATATTACATGACCCATTTAATTTGCCTAAACAACTGAACTAAGCTGCACGGAGCAACTTACATTCTAAATCAAGCATGTTCTTCTAATGTATTCTGTGACCACAAAAGCATTGTAGAGATGCCAGGTGTGTGAAAAAAGGACTAATGTCCCATCTAAACAACTTTTATCACCTGCAACAGACCGGTTATCAACTTTTTGCTCTCCTTATGAAATCTTTAAAAATTAAAATGGAACATGTGACACAGAGTGCAGCTAGGGTTCTTTATTATTAGGTTATTTCTGCTACTGTGCACTGTCAGGCATTCACAAGAGAAAAACATCATTTGCGGTCTCCTGTAGGCCCACAGCATAAAAAATTTAGGGAAATCAGACATTTTAAGCCATTTTCACTGGAAAGCAGAAACAACAGAAATTGACTTATGCCAAATGCATATCACTAAAAATGATGTGATTGTGTGCTTGACGTTAAGACACATTCAAATTATTTATACAATGTCAATTTTGGTTCCAGCAAACACATTCCTAGGAGTATTTGCATTCTCTGGCTATATTCTCAGAGGATTCACTGGTTCTATTTACTAAACAACCTGGAAAAACAGAGAAGCAGAAGTAAAATTAACCATTGGATCTCAGCACAGAAAGTGGGAAAATATGATGGAATCACAAGGCTTTTATTTAACAAGGTCAAGGAGTAAGAATCTAAGTATCCTTTTAACATGAAAAAGCTCCCAGTATTTTCTTATCTCAAAGCAATATATATGTAAAATACAGCATTCACCAACATTACCTTCATTAGTTACCTCCCAGCACCACCCTGTGTCGAAGACTTTTTTTTGGTCTATACAGCCATATTGTTGTTTGGAACTGATGAAAGAAAATTGGCGAAACATACCCCAGAAGACGGAAAATAATTTAATGGGTAAAATAAATCTGATATAAAAAGATATAAATATATACAGGGAACACACCATTACACTAGGCTACATGGCCTTGGAGAAGGATCCTTATTTTGTTGCATATGATACACTTGTCTAATCCTTCTCTTCCACACTGTGCTGCAGAATACCTATGTCACAAATCTGATATGCCACCTATTATACGGATTATCAACAAAGCTAAGCCATATACAACCATAGCTTTTTCCATCATCCCTAGCGTTAGTATAACAGACCCTGAGGCTTTATTTATCACACCCATGACTCCTTTCGTTACTACAAAAGGTGGAAAATTCTGTCCTAAATCAGCACACGCCATTTTATACAGAGCTACCTACTCAGAAAAAATACCAAAGAATGTATTTAGAACTTGAAAACCTATCCTTTAGATGAACAGCTATTTATAAAACAAAAAAAAATAATATATATATATATATATATATATATATATATATATATATATATATATATATATATATATATATATATATATTTGTAAACACATAAAAAATGCTAATTCAAGCAATTTCAAGTCAGTTTCTTTGCAGTTTGCAAAAAATTTCAATGTATGTAAAAACAAAATTTTAAAAAGTCAATCCAGTAAAAAAGTGAAACAAGCAATACAATGGTATTTGTAGCCTAAGGGCAGTGACCGACTGTGAGATCTTCGAAAATGCCTCTCCATTAGAAATAACTGAAATTGGTGGTGGTAAAACCAACAAATCGCAAAGTCGCCCCCCTTGACAACTTCTGAAGAACGTAGTGAGGAGTTGGTTTTACCGCTATTTCAGTTATTTGCAACAGAGACACATTTTCGGGTAGATTTGTCACCCGCATTTATATCGCAGGTGTAAAATCTCCCCGTCAGCCACTGCCCTTAAATTGGACTGTTACCTCTTAGAACACAGGAAAAATGTATTATTGTTTTTGAGCCCTCTGTGCTACAGGGTTTTATTTTCAAAAGGCAGGCAATTGGATGTTACCAGTTTAAACCATAAATCAATCCAATTAGCTCATTAAGAGAATGAACACGAATCTCTGCAGTCTCAGAAATTCTTAGGATGCCTCTAAACAAACCAATTAATAGTCAGATTCAAAAAAAATGGGGATGTGGAAAGAAGAATGTATATTTTGATTCAATAGATGACTTCACTTTCAGTGTCTTGGTGAGAAATCATAACATATTCTGTTTGGCAAATCTAATATTATGTAAATGCCGATCAGGACTTTTACCAAACCTAGGAATCGCTGGTTCCTGTGCTCCAACACACGATGTTTAGCAAGATACATAATGATCGGCTATTTTGAGAAGAAAAGCAAACTTGCACAATAGTGCATAGCGATCATTTTATCATATCTATTATTTTGCATTACAATGGAAGTGACATGTTCCAACAAGACACCTCAGCAGTATTTTAAAGCAGTAAGCCATTGAAGCCAATTTCTGGAGATTCTGAGTTTTTCTAATCCACTCTCCCTGTGGCTGAGCAAAATCGAATTGCCTCTCACATTTGCAGACAGCTCTGTGAAGGTGATAATAGAGCTGTGCCCTGCTGTCACGAGGCAGGAAATAGGAAAATGGCATATGGGGCTAGAAAAGAAATTTAAAAAAAAAAAAAAAAAAAAAAAGGGAAGACGAATGAGAGAGGGAGGAAATCCAAACAATAACAAAAGACAACTACAAACCAATATACTTGCAAGTCTTTTTCAAATGTATTTGGCATACATTATCATACACCTGCTTCCATGTAACAAAATGTGAATGGCTGAGAAACTTAAATGCCTTTTATTTTAGTGCACAAAGCAGACTAAAGTAAACGGAGAGCCAGATGTTCAGAACAGCCAAATGTGGTGGATAACGACCGTTAATGCTTGGCAGTGATCTAATGATGTAGATCACATCAATGCCCAATTAACAAAGCAACAAAGTCGGTTCAGGCTCCATGTAAAATATCTCGCGCACCTTAAAACCAAATAATTGGTTATTAGGCAGCAAGTTTATTGAATTTTACAAAATTCTAATTTTAAACACAGCCACACAAAAAACAAGTGATGGCTAAATAACAGATACAGCATTATAAGCAAATGCTTCAAGAACAAATTCCCAGGACAGGCATTTCAAATATGAAAAAAAATCTTTAATCTTACCTTTCCTTTAACGCTCTGGATAGGATCCACTACTACTGCAACTGCTCTTTCCGAAAGGGCTTCGAAGCTCTGCTGGGTATTAATATCAACGCCGGAAAGCCAGCAGCCAAAGCCAGGGTGGCTGTGATACCAACCGACCACCATTTCGGGCCTGAAAGCAGAGAATCTTTTAGAATCCAAACAGTACAAGCAATATCACTGTAAGATATGAAAAGAAACACTAAAATAATAGGGTATAAATTAGGAAGATGAACAGGGAAACTCAGTAGTGTGAAAATGCCACCATTAGGATCATTCAACATACTATCATTGTGAACGCATGAAAATGGATATGTGTGACAAAGAAGTGCTATCATTAAGGGATGCGCATTAGCAATAGTAGATTGTGCTTTCAGTATTTCACCCTGTTACCACACCTTCCCCGAGCCAGTTTTTACCCTTTCAGCACTTGAGTAAATATCTTCTCTTTAAATATCAATTAAACCAGCAGTACAACTAGGAACTCAGTCAAAAAGCAATTTGCACTGTTCCGCTCAGCTGCTGAGCCTTTTGCTAAGATTAATTTTTACGTTTTTGTCACAGTAAAAGAATGCAGAGCAGGCACATGACAACTGTTGAGAGGTAAAGAACAAAACTACATAAAAAATCATGTGGGTCATTTAGAGTACAGCTCTGTCGTAACATGTAATGGTTTATTAATAAAACAATTAATGACACAGTATAAGATTCTGCTTCCGTGTCTGTAGAAAAGTTTAATTCCATGTAAAATAAATTGTTTTTCCAGCCTTGAAGGACACTAAAAAGAAACAAAATAAGAAGGGTGGACAAACTATGTAACTTACCTTATTCATCTAAGATGCTCAATAAATATCTGGTTGATTTTCAATTTTGTAAGAATGGCTCCACACAGGGACATATAAACTGTCGACCTGGTCTACTCTGAATATGCAGATGCACTCCGCTCCACTGCTCAATAATGTCAGAATACAGTCATACAGATATAACCAGCAACCCCTTGTTGTCCCATACTATGTGTACATTTTGGTCTCCCAGGGAACTTTAGCTTCCCCAGTGGAATTTTCCATATTTCATTATGTGCAAACTGGAATTTTTACCATTGGATTTACACACACTTACAATTTGAGGATGCAAATATTTTTTATTGTGATATAAAAATGGATTAAACAAAAAATCTTTTTCTGTGTGGTAAAACATCTTGGGAAAAAAATATTTTAGAAGGATAATCATCACAAACAACAGGCCAGAGTAACACTAAAGAGGCTCACAAAAATGTTAACGTCCTGCAATGGCCCATTCAAAGCCTTGATCTAACAGGGTTGGTTCACCTTTTAAGTTAACTTTTAGTATGTTATAGAATTCTAAGCAACTTTTTAAATTGGTTTTAATTATTTTCTATAGCTTTTTAATTATTTGCATTTTTCTTCTGACTCTTTCCAGCTTTCAAATGGGGGACACTGACCGTATCCAAAAAACAATTGCTCATCTTTCTATTCAGGCCCTCTACTATTCTTATTGCAGTCTCTTATTCAAATCAATGCATGGTTGCTAGGGTAATTCTGAGCTTAGCAACCAGATTGCTGAAATCGCAACTGGAGAGCTGCTGAATAAAATCTAAATAACTCAAAAACCACAAATAATAATAAACTAAAAAACAATTGTATATTGTCTCAAAATATCACTTTCTACATCATACTAAAAGTTAGCTCAAAGGTGAACACTCCCTTTAATCCAGTAGAGAACTGTGGCATTATTTAAAGGGGAACTATTGTGAAAATTTAAATTTAATATAAGATTCATCATACTGAAATACTAAACTTTCTAAATACAATCAAATAAAAAAATCTATACTGTTTCTGAAATAATCAAGTTTATGTTCAGTCTCCCTCTGTCAGCATCGGTTTCTTTTCATTCTGTCTTCTTGCAGGAGTTGGGTGTCAGATAATCATTGACAGTTAGATCCAATATATCTTATAGGGGGGGCTTCTTTTGCCTAGAAGATGTATTAGAGATCGCTCTATTAAACTCACCAGAAATCCCGTCACTCTACATGCAGGATTTGTGCAAAAGGCAGTTATTTGGTTAGATTTTGTGTGTACTGGAATCTGGAATTTGAATGAGCTTTAATTCATCTGCTAGGAAAGGAAGCCCCCCTATAAGATATATTGGATCTAACTGTCCAATATGAAGTGAAGATAAACTTTATTATTTCAGAAATGGTACAGAATTTTTAATTGATTGTATTTAGAAAGTATTTCAGTATGATAAAGCTTGTATAAAATTTTAATTTTCGCAATAGTTCCCCTTTAAAACGGAGGTGCACGTGCATCATTCAACTAAGCTAAACAATATGAAGAAAACTGCCTGGAAGAGTGGGACAGAATCCAAAAATCTGATATAGGCTTAATACAAAAGATTGTAGCCAAAGGTGATTTTACCAAGTATGGACTCCGGAGGTAAATACAAATGCAACCAACGGATGTCTTTTTTTTTTGTCACAATAAAAAAATATTTGACACCTTTAAACAGTTAAGTATGTTGTGCAAATTAAATTGTAAAACTCCAATTAAATGCATTTTAATTCAAGACTGCAACATAACAAAATGTAAAAAACTCCAAGGGTGGGGGCTAATACTTATGCAAGGCACTGTATACATAATAATAGTGGAATTCCTCTACATGAAGTGGCTGTTTGACACATACAACCAGTTTTTGCCATTACCCGCAGATTGAGCATTCAGCCAGATGATCTTAGGTAGGTGCAGGGAGAAGCAACAAATGAGACAAACACATGTAGGCATGTCAACCACATGCAATTTTATATGAAGAAGTTCGCAATCAACTTGTTTTTAACAAGGTGCAGCACAGCTGCTTATTGGGTTTTAGCATGGGTAATGTAAAACAAAATTGTCTAGCAGTCTGTCAATATCGACTTAATTAAGGAAAAACAAGAACAGCTTCTCTGAGCTTTATATCCTGCAAAATGTCTACCCACACTGTAAACGCCATATTTGTCCCTGGTACAAACTCTGCCTTCTGTGCAGTTACTTATCGGAATTTTGCTTATATTACCAATGGACGGGCAGTTATTGCAAAGATAGCATGGGCAGCACATGGAAGGCCAAGCCTTAAGTAAAGTGAGAAGAAAAAGGCGTCACCATATACAGAACAAATAGCATTGCAAATTCCATGGACCCAGAAGATATGAACTTGGTGTCAGGACTCTTTTGTATATATTTAAGATGAACCCCTTTTAACATATGAAATTCTTTGTCCAGGCATATTTAATGGCACAATGTCAGTACATCTGGCCCCTATTGTGCAGTAAGGTCAAATTGGTCAAACATTTAAAGGGAATCAATCATATGCTGTATATGTGTAAATATTTCACCACATCAATTATTCTCAGTGTGGCATCTGTGTCCTTATATTATGAATTTTTTTTAACCTATAGGCCCATGATAGGTATTTTACAATATGGGGATTCTCCCTGCTCAGCAGTTCACATTATTGTGTAAGTGCCTGGGGCCACTTGAACGGTTTAAAAAAACAAAAAAAAAAACAAAGGAAAAAACAGCAAGGTGTGTGAGTTAGCAGTAAATGTGTTGCTCTTATGCCTGTACAGTTGTTACACTAGATGCATATATAACTAGGGTTGCCAGCTGGCCGGTATTTTACCGGCCTGGCCGGTAAAAATTATGGTTGATCCCAATGTTATTAATAGGGAAAAAAGATAAATATATAGGAAGGCCGTTATTTTTTTCTAGAAAAGGTGGCAACTCTATATATAACTGATATCAGCACTACAAGTGTGCCTTCAAGATACTACATATTCGTGGAATACAAAAGAAAAGAATTATGAACATAAAAATATCTGTAAGAATGATTCCAAGAGAAGCAGAACTTAAGGGGTGGAAAAGCCACTCCCAGCTTAACACAAAACCATTTCCTCATATAGTTTAGCTGAAACTTGTACTACACAAGGATCTTGTATGGGTGTTAGGTGGGTGGGGCTTGAGTTAGTAAATAATTTTTTTCATGTGGGACAGCATATGTAAAACATATGGTTAAGAGCTGCCTTACCTAGAAGCCAAAATCTTGCAATGACTTATGACTTTCCTGTCTGGCCTGTAATTGGACTTGCTGATCTGTTTACTACCTGCCGAGACTACTTCAATAACTCCTGTGGTCAATATCAGAGACAGTCAGTTATAAGTCAATTCTCCAAATTATCCAACAGATAGGCTTCGTATTGCCAGTTCCAAACTTGTATCTACTGATACTTATACTCAGAGCAACTGCAGTAGAATGATCAAAGCTAACTGGTTGCAATAGTTTTATGTTTGCCATAAGTTAGTAAATAGTTCTAAGGCCCGTGGAGGTTATTCTACAGCTGTATTTTAAGTTGTGGTGACACCCAAATATATGGATGCTTTTCTGTTAGTATTTTTTAGATAATACACCCCATGGACAGAAAATCTTAAGGGATAACATTTCAAAAGTGTTCAGAAAGACCCCAATATGATCTAGTTTTTCACGAAAGTTATATTTTTTTAGAAGGTGCATAGAGGAAGAAAACAGAAATTCACAAAAAGCAACATAAAACACTCAACAACCAATGGAACAAAAATTCTTACCTTCCGGTCTGTTTTAACATATCCAACATTTTAGCCTGGAAAACTGGATCCACAGCCTCCACACTAACACCCTAAAAAACAAATAAGCATTAGGGAAACTTGACTTTCCATCCAGTGTCTGCTTTGCAAAATACAAAAAAAAAACCCCAGTAATGTATATCTCTTCAAATCTAGCATGCTAAGTGTGTGTGTGGTTTATTCCAATATTTTCAGCATGAAATGCAAGTTGCAAACCAAGCTGTTCAGATAGCTAAAAGTAAAGGGTTATTGCTGTTACAAAACAAGGCACAAAACTGTTAAAAGAAGCAGTATTTTTCTTCTAGAATCAAGTTAATTAACAAATGGAGCAATTTGTGACAAACATGACAGTTTCAGAAAAAGCCTACACAGTTATGAGTAAGGCCAATCCAAACACTGCAGAATGGATAATGCTATCAGAGCTGCACACAATCTATGTTTCAGGTGTACAGGAACACCATGCAACTTTTCTCCGGGTTTGTGTGATTTATTGCAAAAGCTAACAGGGTCGATTATCAGCTTGTTACATTATAGCATGTGTTATGTGGGCACTGTGACCTTATCTTTTATAACTTTCTTTGTTGAAGAGCACAAACCTTACCATCATGGGCGCACATGCTGGATAAAGTCATTTAGCTAAGCCTATAGGCCCCAATGGAATTAACTTTGGAAGGTGGTTTAGATTCAGGAACAGGCATCTTAGCAGAATATAGCCCCATATGCCATGTCCCGTTAGGGACACATTATTTTTGAGAGACTTGCTGAGCTAAAGTTCCTAGGGTTTAATTTCTCCCAGTTGTTGGCATTTTTGCACAAAATAATCTGAATGCTTGGTGAATGAATGAAACACTGTTTGGAATATGATGTTAAAGGTATAATGTCACGAAAATCACAGTTTTTAAATACAGAGGACACTGGGAGCCTGTATTTAGATGGCAGTGTCTCTCTGTGTACAAAAGTACCCATAGTGTTTTTTGTTTTTTTTTTAAAGAAAAGGAGGGCCAGCCTGACGTAGTAGGAAAGTGATTAGTCACTGGATGTGCCTAAAAAATTGCCAACCCCAATAATTTTGTGTTCCTGTCCTTTAATGGACCAGTTCTAATCATAGTACACACTACTAAACAATAAAGAGCAACAAGTTTAAGGAAGGATCATGCAGGAGGGCATAGGTGAGCGAAAGTATATAGGATAACAGACTGCACTCTTGGCTAAAACACAGTCAGGCTACAAATGAGAAATGCTGTTAATAAATTGCAGGAACTTATGTACGTGTGATTACAAATTGCTATTACTATAAAGACTGTTGCACCTCGTTCCCCCATGCATATATGTTTTGCCTATTGGCAATCTACAGTAACATGGCTACGGTGTGCCTTGATATTTTATCAGTGCATAGTCATATGTACAAATGTTCCAGTTCTTTCAGAACTCTGTTAAAATATAAATGAGTGGTGAATGTTTAATAGTAACGTTGACAGGACTTACAGTTCCAGATTGCGGCATAGCAAAAACATCAATGACCCTGACTGTGTAATCATCCACAAACTCTCCCAGCATCAGCCCCATGACTTCCATTGGGACACCAGCTCGCCCGTGTTTTAGCATCTAGAAATAAGCAGGAAAAAAATGTATAATGCAGGACGAACATTAGCCGAGATATTTTTAAAGAGAAGAATAGGAAGCTACTTAAAAGTGTAGTACTTAAAAATAAATGTTAGTGTGATGTAGACAGCTGTAAAAAAAAATCTGTAAGATTGAAGATGAATAGTAGAAGCTAAACAAAAATATAGCCAAATAAATAAGAATAATGGTTAACCTGAAGTCTCAGACTTTTTTTTGACTAGTGGGGTCAGTTGCTCCTGTCATTAGCATTTTTAGTTGCATATAAAAGAGGTAGACTAGGAAGGCTAATCATTTGAAAAGCATAAAAATACATCATGAATGCCTGACAAAAAAGGTGTTTAGAATTCTTCCATATATCACATTTTGAAAGTTTAACTTTTCCCTTTCATTTTGATATGTATAAAACATTTAGTGAAACATTCTGTAAACCAAGTTGAGTTGAATTACTTTTTTCTTAATTAACCGAGAGAAACACATAAAAGCATAAACAGAGTGCAATAAATAGATGCACATTTAATTCCATTTTAATACTACTCACTTCATAGTTTATGGAAATATTTTCCCCAGTAAATGGGGTTTTAACTATAGCCGGATTAGAATTGCTAAAGTTTGATTACAATTATTCATAATTTTGCAGTTATTTCTAAAAGGTTTAACACTGGCATATCTATATAGTTTAAGAGGAAAAACCCTTCCTTTGTAATGGCCCTTGGCATTGTCATTTTACTGATACAAAGGGGATTAAAGACTAAATTAAGGATTTTTTTTAAAGATTGAATTTTTTTTTTACCTTAAGCAAAGCCAGGGAGGAGATATACACTTGTTCGGCGGTATCCACTGCAGGAGCATCAGTCGGCGGGCCCTGAAATACGATTGACAACTATAAGTACTGTTACATATAAAAAAACAATGGACTGCTTGCCTAATATAATAATATAAAATACATTTAAAAAAAAATCTACAGTGGACAAATCTTCTCAACACCCCCCCCAGACAGGGTAAGTTGGGAGAAATACTGTTGGAGGGATGCAGGTTACATGCATCAAGGTCAAACTTTGTGCACCAAATATATTGAACAGAAATGAGAAGCATTTGTCATGCTACCACTGCACATAATGGTCATTTCACAAAGGACAATGCACGTTTTTCCTAAGATCAACTATGAGACTTAATTCAAGTCACCCGTTTGAGTTCTGCTTGGACTCTACATATTTAGGTTAATCATCTTCCTAGTTGTGTAGCTTTTTAAAATCCCTCGTTGTAGTACAATAATATGGCAATCTGATGCCATTCGTTTAGCGGTACCTCTATCACTTTTTTACACAGTTCTTGGCAGTTGACAACTTATGGATTAGATAAAATGATATATTTTTAGAACTGGTCTGGGAGTTACATTGCCTTGCTTATTACCGTTGTTTTCCCATAAGTAATACCAAATAATTCTGTTCAGTACTAAAAATAAATTTGTTGATGTGAACAGTGACACACTATACAGAAGCACTATACACTGGTATAGACACCAAGAATTCTAGCAATAAAGCATAATAGAAGCTCTGTTTTGCTAAAGAAAGGAGATTTGACCACTTAATCACACATCCCAATAGAAGAAAAAAAATTACGAGATTCTCAAAATGCATACAAGTTTTTTCAACCTACTCTACTTTATTAAATTTTAAATTGTTTTCATTGTTTTCCAATGTTATTTTTCGAGATAACATGTCTTGAACAACTAATAATATAGAACTGCATTTAGAACAAGTATTGTAAATAATTACATTTGCTCAGTTCAATAGATTTATGTTAATGAATTATTCACCAGTAAAATGTTCTATATCTAGCGTATGGCATAAAAAAAAGTAAGAAATTACTTAATTAGAGAATCTGCCTGTTTAATGGACTCCGTCCTTCAAAACATGTACCTAAAATATACAATAATCAGTGCAAAGTTCTATTATGTTTTTAATACTTTAAAAAAACAAGGGCGATCAGTTGCATTATTATGCCCTTCCCTATGCCTAATTATATTTCTAATTATGAAGCTGAAATAGCATGAGAGACCCGACAACAAGGTCCTTCTTAAGAATGATTTGACAGCATTATTTAACGGCATTCTAGTCGTGGCAAAATTAGAAATAAGGGAAAGTAATAATAAAACAGAAAAAGAGAAAAGAAAGAAAAAGAACAAAGCAAATTGCTTTCTTAGGAGATCAGTACCAAGGCACTTGAAAAATGTATGTGGTGGATTTTTATCTAAAAACGAATATAGCTGCTTCTTTCTGCTTCTGTCTAAGTGTTAGCTAGTGTGCTGACCTGCCTGCAGGGCAATAATCACAGCCTTCAGTCAGGACATTAAATCCATCTAAAGCCTGGTGTGCCCGTCATGGGATTGCACAGTCACAGTCCGGGGAAAATTATGATATCATGATAATGTAATAGGAAAATAGCCTTTCTGTGGAATTAAAGAGTATGACAAGCAAAAAAGTTATGAATAAAGTACTGTATCTGAAAGATCATAAGTGGGACTGAATTCTATTAAAATATCAGATAAACTAATAATCTCTATTATGATGACAAAGCCAAAGAACTATCTAAAGAGTTCGCCTTCTAAGGGGCATATATATATATATATATATATATATATATATATATATATATATATATATATATATGTATGCCATGTAACTATTGTACCATGAAGCGGGACATGTGAAAAAAATCTCTGTGGTATTAGCATTTAACTGCTATTTACTGGCTCCTTGGTTTCACATGGACAGTGCTTGTTGACAAAGTGCTACAAGAGGCACTTGAGATGGTAACAGCACAAACCTAATTTGTTATCTACCAAGGCCTTTTAGCAAATTTGTTAACATTATTAGCCATTTCACTTCACCTTCCTGTTAGTGTGAACTTCCAGCACTTACTTAGCCAGGTTTATTAAATACCTGCTGATTAAACAAGAGTCAGGACAACGGATAGGAAACCTGCAATGCAAAGCTGATCTCCGTTTGCTGTAAATAAGGCTGGGAACTAATAAATAATCACAGGCTTTTAAAAAAAAAAAAAAGAAAATCCAAATTAAATAATTTGATATTAGTACAAATCCTTTGTTTCAACAAGACGCATTGCAAATATCCTTTATGTTATGCATTAATATCTTTTAGTTAGGTGTTAATGGTTGATTATTTTCTCAAAGGTGTAAGGTCTTGAAGGGAAAAAATTATAAAAATAAATAATTAAGAACGATATGCAGATAATGAGCTGTAAGGGTGATATGGGGGACACACAATACTACAGCTTTTTCGAGATCTGATAACCAAAAACCAAAGGGTGCAGTACAGTTATAATGTGCAACGTTTACCATTCCAATTTCTTACACTATAAAGGTTTAAAAATACAAATTTTATGCATCTAGTATTTCTAGACAGTTTTTTTTTTCCAAAGGTACTCTGCAAGCCAATAAACAACCTTTTAATACTTTAATTTCATGAGCATTAAACAACGAGTGTGAAAAACAAGCTGCATGTAAACTATAGCTGCGGCGTCTGCTTCAGTGACTAGCTGAGGCAACCTGTTATAGGAGGTGTTAATTGGCAATAGGAGTACAAGTCAGAAGCTTGTTCCCTATTGTCCAAGCTCGGCAAGGCTTGGTCATTAGAGTGGAAATGAATTCTTTCCTGCTGTTTTTAACCCTAGATGAGTGGGATTTGATTTGGTAAGCCTCATTTCTTTCTCCCCCCCCCCCCCAACGCTACAACAGTCTACACTTCTCCAGAACCAAAGCATTTTGCAATTGTTGAATATTTCAACTACAGGTATTAAAAGTTTATTTTTTAAACTGAAGCTTGTATTAACAGATTTTTTTTTACAGGTAATCTTTTTGCCGCAGATTTCTTCACCAACCCAAACAATGAAAAAATGTCACAAATCATAAACGGAAATGGAACACATATGCCCGAAATCTGAACAGTATGTTACAGATTGACATCAAGTTCCCCAACCTGCCAGTAAACAATATATTTAACACATTTCAAAAAGATTTGTCAACAACATTTTCTGACTCAATGGAACCATCAGAGCCGTTCCCAAAATCTTTTTTCATTGTGTACAAACATTAACATCAGAAAAATATTGGACTTTATTACATGAATCCAAGATAAGAGATATTAAAAAAAAAAAAAACAGTTTGAACATTTATGAATCTACTGCACATATTTGCTTTGTTTTGTCTGCAATTGGATGTTGAATTTTCAAGGTTAGGGTTTCCTTCTAAATTATTAATTTTTAATTGCTTTTAAATGACAAAGTGGTACAGATAGACTACTTGGCAAGGTAAGGCAAATCATTGAGGGAAGTTTTATTTTGTTTCTTTACAATTTTGCAGCTTAAATTAGATATACACATAAAAAAAAGAAATGCATGCCAAATTTCTGTTAAATTTCAGATTTAGAGATGGCGCATTCTGAATAAACTTTATCCGCAAAAGGCAAGTACCAAACTTGCCTTTTGAAGTAAACATTTGTTTTTCTGGTGTGTTGCACTGTGAGAAGGAGGGGTACTTTAGCTCAGACTGCAATGCTTCATGCTTAGAAAATTAGAGAAATTGCCTCAAAATTAAATTGGATCTCAGATTTAAAGTCAAGTGAATCATGGTTTATATATTTATTTATTTTATATATATATATATATATATATACCCCTTTACATTCTGAAAATGAAGTGAGACCTCAAGCCATTAACACATCTTTAAAGGCACACCCTACACAACCCAGTTGGTGGCCAAACTGCCAAACTGACCAGAGAACTTGTGTTTAACCTCTACTGATTGCTAATAGTAACGGAGAACTCAAATCATATTATTACAGCTAAAAAAAAAAAATAACCTTTTTCCCCCTTTTTGTGTGCAATCAGGCCTAATTTTGTAAACACCTAATTAATGATCATTTTAATTTGCTGCATGCTTTTTCAGTCAAACAAG
This sequence comes from Xenopus laevis, assembly GCF_017654675.1. Lineage (NCBI taxonomy): Eukaryota > Metazoa > Chordata > Amphibia > Anura > Pipidae > Xenopus > Xenopus laevis. The sequence goes on along the minus strand of NC_054387.1, from coordinate 72,051,356 downwards.
GCAAACAATAAAGAAATCACTGGAGAAAAAAAAAAAAGGTGTGACATATTTTTTAAGAACTAGCTAATGACCTTAATGATGTCATAAGTGGCTCTCCTGTGAGTGCAGATTCACAGGTCAATGGATAACGAGGACAAATACATTTCATATTTTTTCCATCAAAAGGATCGTACATACTTGCAAAGCCAATTACCGACTCTTCATACTGAAACTTTTATATTAAAGTAGAATTGCTGGGATGAAGTGGTTATTTTCAGTTCTTTGCATTTAAATAGAGCTCCTTTCCCTAGTTGTTTTAATGCCTATATGGTCAGTAAAACAATATCTGAATATATATATATATATATATATATATATATATATATATATATATATATATATATATATATATCTGAATATATATATATATATATATATATATATATATATATATATATATATATATATATATATATATAACAGGGCCAATATTTTGATTTAAAGTAAGCAGTGGTAGGGTAACCATTTGTGGGTGGGATTAATGTATCTATATATGTGCACTTTTTTTAACCAACCATTTGGGTCTTGACAAAGGTCTAAGATGGAGACCGAAACGTTGACCTGACTATGTTTTAAGTATTTAAATAAAAGCGAGTTTTAACTTTTTAAAAAAAATCCCGGTGTGCATCCATTTACTCACATCATTATATATATATATATATATATATATATATATATATATATATATATATATATATATATATATATATATATATATATATATATATATATATATATATATATATATATATATATATATATATATATAAAAAACAAAGTCCGCACTCTCAGGTCTTAAAAATTGAAAAGGTTAGTTATTGAAAAGAACGGACCTTTCGACTAGCACTCTAGCCTTTATCAAAGTGAAAAACATTTACTGCTGTGTGTCTAAGACACTAGACACTAAACGGCGGGAAAGTGCATGGAGTGATATCATAAATGATAATTAGACCAAAGTAAGCCATGCATATAATTATCTACAAATTAACCCAAACAAATCCACCAAAAAGAAAAAAATCGAAATAAATATCATGTTGCATCACTAAAATATCTTATAACAAAGATATACTTTTAAAACCATAAATATTCCAATTCAAAAAAACATTGTATCTCCATATAAACAATATGCTCTCACTACTTTGTGTTAAAATGCTCATTCGCAAATGGTACACACAAGGGAATCGCTGACATATTCTACATGTTACACATTATGTCTCCATAATTATTATAAATTAACAGAGTAATCCTAGAAAAGTGAGTTTTATCAGAAAGGTCTATATAAATACACTAGTAAACCCTCAAAGTAATGCTGCTCTGAGTCCTCTTTCAAAAGAAAAACTGCTTCTATTGTGTATACACGGACTTCTGTATCAGACTTCCTGTTTTCATCTTAAACCTCCAGGGCTAGGTCTTGAGCATGCTCAGTTTGCTCCTCTCTCCCTGTCCCTTTTCCACCCTCCCTCATGTAATCTGAGTGCAGAGCTATGAATGAGCAGGGAGAGACTCAGGCAGGAAGTGATGTCACACCAAGCCAATATGGCAGTTGCTATCCTAAACAAACAGAGGACACTTCAAGAGCTGTTTACTCAAGTATGGTAAAGCATTCTGCAGAATAAATAGTGTTATAGCTTGCATTATTGTGGCTAATCTATTGGCAATAGTCTGCTTCGGTAGCTTTCCTTCTCCTTTAAGGAAAAGAGTACTGCAGTCTGCATTGGCTCACAACAGATCAGTTAGTCTGTACTGGGGAGAAATACTGCTGTGTGTGTGTGTGTGTGTGTGTGTGTGTGTGTGTGTGTCAAGGCAAGGGGGCGTTACCATCATATATCATTAAAGGAGGGAGAATCGGCTGCAGCAGTTGCTATGGACTAGTGGTAGCAACTCCCTACCTTGTCAAAATGCCAGGACAGAAAATACTAAACACTAATGTGAATTTTTAGTCTCACATATCAATACTTAAAGTAAACACTAAATTAGTTACACAGAGATAGAAAAAGTGTGTAAAAAATAAAATAAATCTTGACAGAGCAAGGCAGGCAACACATTTATATAATACAGTATGATGTAATCGAATGTGTCACGTTTTGATTTACTGTAGATATACTTGACAATAGGTCTTGGACTTCTACACACATGCACTCAAAATACAGCATGTTGTTAAGCTTCAGGTGTAAATTTGCCAAGGTTTGATAAATATGAAAAAAAAAACCACAACATAAGGAAGGCATCTTTCAAACAATATATCTAAATATCTGTGAATGCACAGCCTGTAAGAGCTGTTTATGTTTTTTTGTCATCTACAAAAGATGCAGAGTAAACATACAGTAAAATCAACTTGGAGTTGGCACACTATATTTCAACTGTAGGACTAAAGTACCACTTTATTCAAGGAAAGCTATGCAGTCCAATTTTAAAATGTAATTTGTATGGCAAAATATTCACTGATGCCCTATTGTTCCATTTTAATTTTGGTTCCTTGTTCCTATAATTTGAAAGTGCCAGTTTCTTTTAGCAGAACACTGCTGGGAGTGTACCCCGATACACACTGCAAAGAAAATGTTCACATTTCTGCAAGAAATGTGTTGATGAAATTGGATAGATCAGATTCATGATGAAAGATCAAACAACAGGTTTAAACCCGTGGGAGGAAAAATTGGACTGGAATATGAACGGAGCAAACCTCACTAATATATTTGAGTAGAACACTACGTGTACAAATACACAGCTTGTAATTAAAGCTTTTGTTGAGGAAAATGTTGTGAAACATGCATGGTACAACTTTTTCTTTTGTCTGCCCACATCAATTACATATAGATTGGTTAAATTTGACAGGAACATTGAATTTGGTAGACAGGGGTATAACAAAGGTGAAACAAATAAAAAATAGGGTTGCATCCCAATCTACAGAATACAAAGGCTTAAAGGATAACTCCAAACTTAAAAAAGAACAAACATACCATAGGTTCAGAAGACCTATAAAAGCAGTGATCCATGCCTTAAAACTTATCATTACCTTCTTCTGATCTTATTAGATCATATTATGTTAGTGCCAGTGACACCACATATGCCAATTGTGCTCTGGGCTGCTGTTGAGAAGTTCAACCTTGACAGGTTATACATGTCTCATACATGCACTATCATTAGAGCCACTACTGGTGTGTGGTTGCCTTTGTATTTTCTGAAGAATGCCATCCTACCAGCAGTACATTTTAATACAAATATGGCTCATTTTTAAATAACCAGGATTAAACAAGGCTGCAACTTTGTTATGGGTCACCATTAGTCAACAATAACAACCAAGCACCAGGTTGTATTGACTGATCACTTGTTTAAAAGCAAACATCTTATTGGTTGCTATTGGTTATTACACTGGGCAAATGTTAATCAAGATACAATCCTTTCACTTGTTTGTCCAGGAGATAGATAGCAGCAACTTGAGGGCTACAGACTAGACATTATTACTGCCTATTTAGGAAAAAATAAAACTCTATAAATGCACTTTGCACCATTCAACACAGTAATGACAGTGGGTGCTTTATTGGCAAGTTGTTCTCTGCTCAACTTTATTTTAAACGTGACAAGTCTCGGTGACGAGCAGATGAGAGACTGAGTTCCTGCAACTGCCAGGTCTTACAGGTCTCCGTATATATTATGACTGTGTTCTCAAAAGCTGTAGCAAACAGTTTCTAATAATCAGCCCCAATGCTGGGAATTCATCTTCCAAGTGCTAAGATTTGAATGCCATTCATAATGCCCTGATCTGGAACAATCCCAATTATCCCATCTGATAAAATACATTCACAGATGGAATAAATTGATGGCTAATTGGCAACTACATTAGCGAAACATAATAATGGCCAATACGATGCATGTTTACTACTGTTCAAAACCAAAAAGCAAGGCATTTGTGAAGGCCGGGAAATATTTTAATATAAAATGAGAATGAAAAAAATAAAATAAAATGCATCATGTATAGAATATCTGTGCCCATAAAATTAGAGAAAATGGAAGAAATAAGAAAAACATTCAGGGGATATTTTGGACTTAATTGTATATATAGGGACAAAATCAGTTAATAAATAGAAAATTGAAAATGCTCACAAAAGCAATTACTGGATAAAGCAATAAATGTGTGTGCCCTCTAGTGGGCAGATCATGAAAGAGAAGGACATCACAAACTTAGGAGACTCATTAATACACTCTTCACAAAAGCCCAAACAGCTTTATGATATACTCTACTTTCTTACTCTTTATTCGGAACCATGTTTCGTATGCAATGCACTATAAATTACATATTTATGTAGTAGTGTTGCGCGGCTCAACAATTTTCCAGTGGGTTATGGGCAGGTAGCGGCCAAAATTTGTCACTGCGTTACCCCACCTGCAATGACAGCTCCTTCCGATTCCCCGCTGCATACGATAGCCATCTCTTAACTATATACTCGCGCCTGCCCCTCCCCTCAAGTGATGTCAAAGGGGAGGGGTTCAGCTGTGGGTATATAAGTGAAGATGGCATGCCAGTATGAGTGACTTTACGTGTTGGTAGCAGTCTGATAAGGGTCAGACATGGGTTCAATTCTTGTTGTTGAAGTTTATGAAGGGAATGAATAGTCATAAAAATTTATAGATTTAACCAATTCAAGCTATGGAAAATGGTTCCATAGAAATTAAAAGCTGTTTTTGAATACTTCAAGTACACTGATAGTGGTCAGTAAAAATATTTCTATTATACAAATACTTCTTTGCCATATCCTCAATAATTTGGTGGTAAATTGCTTGCACAAAACTTAAAATTTTCTTAAATTTGCAACAGAATCAATTGTATAGAGTCCATATGTTGACCTTTGACACATTTTCTCATTTCTCGTTATGACATCATTAAATATGCGCATCAAGAACCTCTAATGGAAGTCAGATTTCACATGCAAGGTGAGAAAACATCCCAAAGCAGTTGTTTTACTGGAGCATTACAGACAAAGGTCAAATACAAAGGGACGCACCAAACTCAGAATTCCAGGACTTTGGGCAGGGTCCAAACTTCAGCTCTAGGCAACCAAATGCAACAATTGTTTGATTACACAAGTGATCTTTATTCTAATCATTCTAAAGTATATTCACAAATTTGATTTCGTTCAATATTTGGCCAAATATGTGGAGTTTTTTTATATTCAGCTGAAGCCAAAAATAATGGATTAAGTGCATCCCTACATTTCTTAAAAGTGGCATCAGATTCAAATTTACCATCAGGAGACACAATATTTCCTTAGGTTAATGGCACACAGGATGTTTCTGCAACAAAAAAAACTGTGACATACAATACAATTCTATTCTGTCCGTCCCTCACTGCTTGTAATGTTATTGGAAAGCAACCTGGCTGATGCACATTAAGCAGTGACAGCTGAACTTCCACACAAAAAAGCCTGTCGCTGCTCCGAGTGGTCAGTCAGGTGTTTTCACCATTGCTGTTTACCAAAGGGCAACTCATTCTAAGAAAGCTGCAGTAGACAAGGGCCAGATAAGATAGGGGAACACTGCAACCTGCTACTCATGGGCTTATGTACCACCTGCAAACTACAGACAGTGCAAGGTTATAAAGCCCCCAGGTCATTCTATGTATATGATTGTGTGCAATCCAAGTGGCAAAAAGCTGAGCGCAGGTGCAACGCACACAAGAGATCCCTGTACTTTATGGCCAGGTAACGGAAGTTAAGTACAGGGATCTCTTGTGTTTAAGCACACAGCGACTTATTAGTAAGGTAGGTGCAAATGGGGAAGGTGGTGTTGTTCATAACATAGCACAGCATTATGTGCAAGCTATTTAAAATACCAATTTTTGACCTACGTTTGGTAAACTAGCCTCTGATCCCCATGTTCTGTTGCTGTACTGCCTACAATGAGGACTGTTCAACATCAAATCAAAAGTTATTTAAGCATCTATTATGCTTACTCAAGCCTCTATAAACATATTGCTATGGAAACATGAATTTGCCTTATCAATTTGCCATTTTGTTAACTATACTACCAATATATGTCTATATCTATGGATCCAAACTAAATGACATGTAACTGGATTTCACTTATGCAACTTCCTAATACATATAGCCAATATAAATTAATGGATTATCTATGTCATTTGGGCTACTGCAGAATGACAAGAGTAGGGCCTGTAGTGGACAACTTTGCTACCAATTGTATAGATAAACATGTATCTATCTTAACTTATCAAAAGCACAGATATCTTAATTCTTCCCCCCCAACCAGAAGGCAGTTCAGAACTAGGAAAGAGCCCTTAAAGGGGTGGTTCACCTTTGAGATAATCTTTAGTATGATGTAGAGAGTGATATTCGGAGACAATTTGCAATCGGTTTTCATTTTTTATTATTTAAGGTTTTTGAGTTATTTAGCGGTTTATTCGGCAGTTCTTCAATTTGCAATCTGGTTGCTAGGGTGCAAATTCCCCTAGCAACCATGCATTGATTTGAATAAGAGACTGGAATATGAATAGGAGAGGGGTTGAATAGAAAGACGTGGAATACCAAGTAGCAATAACAAATATATTTGTAGCCATACAGAGCATTTGCTTTTTAGAAGGGGTCAGCGACACCCATTTGAAAGCTGCAAAGAGTCAGAAGAAAAAGGCAAATAACTATAAAACTATAATAAAAAAAATATATAATGAAAACCAATTGAAAAGTCACTTAGAATTGGCCATTCTATAACATACTTAAAGTTATTTGAAAGGTGAACCACCCCTTTAAAGGAGCACAGCACTCAAGCCCGGCATTAAATAATGACCCCAAAAATATTATACACTTCTGTAGGCTGGCCTAAAGCTCTATAATATGATATTGTTAGGATTAGATACATTGTGCACACAACAGAAAAAAAACAGAATAAAAATGTGACTAACCTGGCCAAGTCCAGGCATCCCTCCTCCAAGTCTTAAAAGTCGATCCATATTCCTAAGTGAAAAAAGAGACAGAAAACTGATCTGATTAGTTGTTTTTTTGTATAATATTCACCTTCAGTCACTCAGTATGCCAAAAATATTGGTGGTAATTGCAACACAACAACAGTCTTCCTGTTAATTAACGCCACATTTTAATTCAAGAAGCTGTCTTCTATGCTAATTAACACACATCATTTGCTTCTTTAGGGTTTGGTTACCCTAACCCACAAAGCCAAATACTTTATTTTTATTTTAACAAAGTATTTGTTAAGTATGTCCCTAAACTGTTCTTAGGGCACAATGATTTATTTCTTTTGACTAGTTTGATGTTTTAAAAACATCAAAGAGGAAAAAGCTTCCACATTAGTATATCGTTCACTAATGAAAGAAGAGCTTGTCAATTAGTTTATAACATAATTTAATCAATAGTATGCAATAATGCAATGTAATAATAGGTACTAGTTTGGGTTGTATATTTGTTAACGTGTTCTCCATTTGTTAGTTTAATGTTGTTGTTGAATCAAAGTAGGGAAATTATTTGGCTTAGTCCTTTGTGTTCAGCTGAACCAAATCTGGACCCAGAAATCACATGATTCTGTACAAGTGAAGGCAACAACAGACATTTTTCCGCCTTAAATTTAAATATACAAATGAGTGTGGATTTGGTTCAGTAATCTAACTGTAACCGGAAGACAACACAGCTATTCATTGGTTGATGTAACCTCACATTTATACAGTACCTCATGCAAACCAGAGGGCAGACTTCAAGGACAAGGAAAGTTAAACTAAACAATTAGGCTAGAAATATTGTACATTATGTTTTGAGCTTCTATACCAGCCCAAGGCAACCACAGCCCTTTAGCAGTGAAGATCTGTGTCTCCAAAGATGCCCCATTAGCTCCCCTTCTTCTTTTCTGCTGATTCACTGCACATGCTCCATGGTGCTGTCAGTTACTCAAAATATACAGTACATATAGAATATAAATGTCACAATATAAGGCTGATTAGTAATATGGATAATTACTACATGGCAGCAGGGAAATCAGTGCAATTAGCATTAGAATTTAATATTCAGCCCTGTAGCATCATCTTATATTACAGGCCAATCTCATTTTCTGCTTGATAATTTGCGATGACCCCTAGGCTTAGCTTCTCAACAGCTGCTCAGAGCCGACTGAGCATGTGCGCTTCGCAGACACTTTCCAAGATGGTGACCCCTGTGACAATTTTGAAGTCCTGGATCATTGCTGCTATTGAGATGCTGAAACTTTAGGTTGGTGCAATACGTTCAGTATATAAAACATGGCATTTTAGCCCTATTCGTTTTTAGGGTTTAGTTCTCCTTTAAAGGAGAACTGATGGTTATGACTAATCTCTTGGCAGTTGGGCTAGAAGATATATTAGAGCTAAAACATTCAAAATAACTGTGTCTGGCATACATCCTTTATTTGGTTATTTAGAAAGAGTGATCTCCAATACATCTTCTAGGAAAAGGGAGCCCCCCAACTGATGTATCATGGCTAAACTGTTGGATTGACAGAACACATCCTACAAGTCAGATGAAGTGACATGGGTCAAAATACAATGGGACTGATACACAAATCTACATGGAGGATTTGCCATCTGAAGCAAGAAGAAGATCGAAAGAGCATGCTGCATCTTCATCAGAGGCGATAAAATCTGATGGTATCGTAAAGACTAGGGAGTTATTCAAATGTAATTAGAGTTTTTTTTAAAAAAAAAATTTAATTTGAGATTTATTATACTTTTGCCCGTTGAGAATTTGAATTCATCTATTCGCCACCTAAAACCTGCCAAATTGCTGTTTGAGTCAATGGGAGAGGTTCAGGGATCAATTTGAAGACATTGAAGTTTTTCAGAGAAAAAACCTCGAATCGAGTTTTTTTAAATCCAAATCGAATATGATTAGAAGTTTTAAAATTTCGGAGTTTTAAAAATTCGAATAAATAAATTTTGATTGGTCAAATTTCAAATTTTTTGGGAGTTTAAGGGAGTTTTTAAGAACCTTTTTACCATTGATAAATGTGCCTCTCAGATGTAGATGCATGAACAAAACACAACGTTCCACTCTGATAGGGAGATTCTGTAGACCGGAGTAAGCAGAAAACTGCACTGGCCTGGGAGACCTCTCAGTGAGCATCACATAGTGATCCTATTATTCCATTTTAGCACAGGGTGCATGGACAGTGAAAAGTTGAACTGGGGACATGGGCATTAAAGAAAGAAGAGAATGGCTCTTTGGCGCTGGCTAAGACAACCATTAGCCAGTACAGTTTTCTGCTAACAGGAGCATTGGGCCTGGGGGATCCGGGGAAGTGATTATAATCACTTAGGCTGGAACTTGAGTACGGACCGTATGGCCCCTCAATCACAAAAACTATAGGCTAATAAAAGCAGCATAAACAGACTTTCTGGATTCCTTGTTTACAAAAAGCACAAAAACTGTTCAGTTAGTAAGTTTTGGGAAATAAAAAAAAACATCTGAAGGAATTCATCTGTAAGAAACAACTGTAGGCTCAAATATACATTTTGTGATTCTGATTACTATAAATAACACATATGCTGCTTAATTAAGGAAAAAAATAGCACTTGCATGGAAGCCATCCAATAGAACTGTCTACCACTACACTGGTAGAATGCAACATTGTCTGACATTCCAAATGACAACAGGCAGCATTAACCTGTCAGAATATCAAAGTGATGAGAGATGAAACGATAGTTTAGTTCTTACTGGCAGCACAAAACACTGGTTTGATGCAATTTCTGATTCTACAGATTCAAAATCACTTTAAACATCACCCAGAATAACATACCTTTCTCCCTCCATTTAATAGTATTTATTTGTTTTCTGATACAAGCAGCTTAAAAGGGTTGTTTGACCTTTAAATTATCTTTTTGTAAGATGTAGAGAGTGATATTTTAAGACAATTTACAATTGTGTTTTTATTTGTGATTTTTTTTTAGTTATTTAGATTTCTATTCTGCAGCTCTCCAGTTTGCAATTTCAGCAACCTGGTTGCTGTGGTTCAGCCAATTCCCTAAATGCATTGATTTGCATAAGATACTTGAATATTAATAGAAGAGGGCCAAATAGAAAGAGGAGTAATAAAAATTAGCAATAACAATACATTTGTAGCCTTACAGAGCATTAGTTTTGTAGATGGGGTCATTGACCAACTGGAAAGAGTCAGAAGAAGAAGGCAAATAATTCAAATACTATACAAATTAAAAAAATGAAGGCCAATTGAAAAGTTGCTTTGAATCAGCCATTTTATATGACATACTAACTTAAAGGTGAACCACCCATTTAACTGCAGCTCTTTTAACTACTTCCTTATTTAGCATGAAGCTCCGCCCCCTCATCTCTCTAATTCTCTCTCTGACTATGAAGAACTGACAGAGCTACTGGGCACGCTCACGGCATCTGCTCCAATGGAAATCAGGCATGCACAGTAGGCACCTTTTTTGAGGTCTTCCTAGTTAGAGAGAGAAGAAGAGTTTAGGGGGTGGAGCTTCACACTAGACAAAAAAGTAGCTAAGAGCTGCAGTTCAGTTGCTTGCATCAGAGAAACAAAATAAAACTAAATGGTGGGAGAAAGGTATTGTATCAATACCTCATAGTCTAGTGGGGTGGAGGGGAAAAACGGTAATGCTCCATTTATAATTACTTCAAGTTACAATCCCTGAACACAATGTAGCCTAAAAAAACAAAAACAAACCATAAACAACCTCCCCAAAACAACAAAAAATGAATGCATACAATAGAATCCTGCAGCGGGTTGGTTACCCCGCAAAAAAAGCGGGTACCCTACGGAATGAGGGTAGGATTTTCAGGTGCGGGTAATAAATGTTGTGAGTCTCCTCTAAATTTCTTATCTAATGTTATATTGTCTATATTTTAGTCCTTTAAAATTTTTACAAAACTTGTTTTCCCGCCCACTTTTGATGATGTCACTTCCAGTTTGCAGCAACATCACTTCCTGTTTGGTCTGCGGGTCTCGGATAAGGCAGTTGCGTGTCTGGGTTGGGTAGTGGATCAAAGTGGTTTAATATGCTGGTTGCAGTTTGGGTCGCGGGTCTTAGAAATTGGTTCCGTGCAGGACTCTAGCATACAGCCCAGTCACCCATCTAGCCTGATAAGACATTCAGATCACTGTCCATGCTAAAACCACATACTAGCCATACTAGTCAATAAAGATGAATATCCATGTTAGATTGAAATGTAATTGGTCTTAAATAAGTCTTCAGTTGGAGTTTAGCAATGTTCCAGCTCACACAAGTTCAGATGTTGGTACGAGTTGGTCTACCTGCCAAAGATCTGTCTGGCTAAAAGCAAAGGTTTACCATAACAAACATTGTTTGTGAATAGTAAAACAGAAATAATGCTATTTTTGTAACATGTTTCTGACAAGACATTAAAAAAATACTTTTGTTATTCCCCACATTTCCCTGTAGTAGCTCAGAAAACCTGATTGCTGACACCTATACTGTTAATATTTGGTATATTAGTTGCTAGAATTTCTCTGTAGTTGCAGTTTTAGCCTGAATTAAGCGCCAAGACTTAAAGTTTTAGCAGCATCTAATATATCAAATTGTAACAGTTGCACTGTAATGAACCTTATTAGAGCAACGAATGTATCAAATTGTTCAAAAGTGTTGAGAGTCATCGAACAGGCTTATGGGAAATATGAAAGATAGGAAATGAAAGGGGTGATTTACCTTAACATTAACTTTTAGTATGTTATTGAATGGCCAATTCTATGCAAATTTTCAGTTGGTCATCAATGTATTTTTTTTAGTTAAGTTTTTCAATTTGCCTTATTCTTCTGTCTCTTTCCAGCTTTCAAATGGGGTCACTGCATATCAAATCAATGCATGGTTGCTACGGACCCAGTAACCAGATTGCTGAAAATTTGCAATAGAAAATAAATAACTCCAAAATCACAAATAAAAAACAATTGCAAATTGTCTCAGAATATCACTCTCTACATCATTATAAAAGTGAATTTCCAAGTAGTGACAGGTCCATAATCAATAACAAGCCAAAAAAAAAAACTGTAGTTTAGCACATGGTCATAAGTTCCATCATACAAAGGGTAAAAACTTGAACTGCACCAAAAGCATGTTTTTCCCCAGATTAAGGCAAATACATAATCTTCCACAAAGGATTCGCAGAGGCAAAGAAGGCTTTAATTTAGTGCAAACCCTGAGCCAAACGGGGGATTTGGCCTATCCCTAGTAGGAAACACTTTTCTTAGCTGCTTGTCATAACAGCTTATTACTTGTGGCCTACATCTGGGGGAAATTGGTCGGCCTGACCTCGCCTGAGCCATGTATCTATCATGCAAGCCAAAAAATAGTGAACCGCTCACCCAGACATCAAAAGCAGTATGATAAAAGTCCTTTTTAAATTAAACATGAAACCCAAATTCTTTTTTTTTTAATTAAATCATACCTCAGCTGTCAATCATATATCGCCTATCCCGTCTCTATGCCTGAAGCATAGAGGCGGGGCAAGCAATTACTTTCACTTTCCATTCTGCATTTCCTAGATGTCACTGCTCTCCTCATATTGCCCCTCCCTCCTCAGCATCTAATTGAGTAGCCAGTGTGAAGGCATGGGCATCAGGTCCCCCATTCGGGTGCATAAACAAGATTTTGGGGTGATACAAAGCTTACTTTCATAACAGTGTCCACAAAATGGCACCTGCCTGCTTGCTGTGTTTGTGAATTCCAACACTGAAGGATACAATAATTTATATAGTGTATTTTTTTTTAACAAACAATAGAAAAAAAATGTGAAATTATTTCTGAGGGTGACAGATCCCCTTGAACCACTTGGATTTAAAACAAATGTACTTTTTTGCACTTAACAGTTGTGCATATATCCTGGGTCCTTGCAGTTTAGGACGCTCTGATTCTAGCTCTTGCATCCTTTCTTTTTAAAAGAAAAACAAACAAACTATTTTCCCTAATTCAAAACACCAACGAAACAAACTATTTGAAATATTAGTTGTGTTTTTTGAGTTATTTAACCGTTTGCTTACCACCTCTCCAGTCTAAAATTTCAGAAGCTATCTGGTTGCTAGGGTCCAGTTTACACTAGTAACCAAGCACTGGTTTGACTGAAAGACTACAATATAATTAGGAGAGGGACTGCACAGAAAGAGAAGTCATTCCATTTAACAATAAAATACACAAAATCTGGCCCTGTATCCAGCCTCCGTGAGATCCTGGGGACAGCAGACCTATATATATTTGAGTGCACTGTCTTTGAACATATGCACATGCTGCTTTTTTGTACTATCCACTCACTGCATTTCAGATACACATGTGTAGAGGTAATATTTTAAGCAAAATTGAAGTAACACAAAAAGGAAAAAACAATTTCACCCAAGAAGTTAACAGAAAAAAGGTATGGCTATAAAAATGTAAATGGCCACAGACAGGCCCCTCATGCACCAGTCAATTCCAATAACTGTGACGAAGGTTGGCAGATGGATACTGACAGTTGCAGGTCAGCAGTGGCAAGGTCCTTGATGAAACGCAGGCCTGGACTGGCAATCTGTGGGTTCTGGCAAATGCCAGAGGGGCTGCTATAGGTTCCCATAGAAAGTCAGTATTTAGAGGGCTGTTTGGGCCTCTATGTGGGCTGATTGGGTCTCTGTGTACCTGAATGCCCGGGCCTATTTTAATTCTCAGTCCGGACCTGTTTAAACGTAAAGGGGAAGTTCACCTTTCAATTGACTTTTATTATGTATTAGATGGAACTATCCTCAGCAACTTTTCAACTGGTGTTATTTATGGAGCACAGCTTTTATACTATTCTTCCTGCATCTGAAAATGCGATTTGTTGCGGTTAACCCCAGTAAACAAAAATGACATTGCCTGTGAAGGTTCCACTTTACTGTTGTACACATTTGGTAATTACTTGTGTTTCTGTTCAGGCCCTCTACTACACACTTTCCATTCTGACCTCCTAACTACTTCACGGTTGCTAGGGTGGTTAGGCCCTGGCAAAGAGATAACATCTGAAAATTCCAAGTCAGAAGGATTCAGAGACTAATTATTCAAAATGCAAAATAAGTACAAGAAGACAAACAGCTTTAGAATATTACTGTCTGTCCACAATTAGAAGTGAAAGCTCGTGTAAATTCAAACAAGAAGCTCTGTAATGTTGTGGGCCCAGTGTAAACGCCATGACTTGACAATGCTTGCCGGCATGAGTTTGCAGGTCTCACCGAGCCAACACCTAGGCTTTTCTTAATGGTCAGCCAATAAAAAAAACTAGAACATGTACATACAGCCCAATAATTCCGCAGACCCGAATAACTACTTACACAAAGCCGGTATTATAAAGCAAATTGTCTCCTGTCTTACAGGAAATCCCGAGCCAGAAGTCTCGTTACGCGAGACTGTGACGTCACACTCACGAGCGCAGTGACACATCACGTAGTCGCCTTTACAAGCGGGAAGGCGTTCTTTAGTCAGAGTTACACAAATACCCAAGTAGAAATGACCAATAGGTCCCTGTGGACCCCTTTCGATATCTCTCTTTCTTCTGCTCGCAGCTCCTACTTGTGTGAATTAAAACCGGTTATTTTTTCTGTTTGCCGACATTCCTTGCTGCCCTCAGATCCTTTTCCAATTTGACCAAATTATTATGATTAATATTTTGTGGCGGTTACACGTTTTCTTGTAACCAAGGGACAGGTTTTTCACACAATGAACCTAGTTTTAGGCTGCCTTTTTACAGAGGCGTCAAGGGGTCCAGTATTTTTGGGCAAACGGGGCAGCCTTCAGGTACAAAAAGGATAATTTAGGAGATGACTATGGGTTAAGTTGATCCAAAGCAATCTTTGTTTCTTTGTTTATGCCACAGTGTGCAGGTTCCCTATCATTTCCGCAGTATAAATTCCAGGGGGCAGATTTAATAATTCGCTAGCGTTGCCACCGCTGGGACATCGGCAATTCACTAACAGGCGAAAATGTCGATTCGCTAGCAAACGAGACTGTCACTAGAGCAGTTTCAGACGCTATCGCCAGGGTATTTTTGCTCTGGCGAACGGGCGCTACTCCGCAAATTCATTAAAGTGCGGATTTTACTAAATGTGACCTCTTTGGCCAAAGTTGACTTCGCCACCTCAGACCAGGCGTAGTGCTAAAAAGAAGCCAGATCTTCCTCAATCTTCTGTCACTTACATCATATTTTGTGTGCTGAAAATGCATTAAAGTTAAAAAAAAACGCTGGCGACTTTTCCTGTTTTTAAGCGGGATTGGCTGCAAAAGTCCTAACTTGGGGTTTTTTGGGGTAACCGTTTTTTTTCTACACATCTTATAACATATGGAACATTCATTTACAGTGGGCTTGTGTAGGGCATTATATTAACTCTCTTGTCTTTATTAAAGTGGACCTGTCACCAAGACACAAAAATCTATATAATAAAAGTATTTTTCAAATAAAACATGAATTCTATTTTTTATTAAAGCAGTCATAGCTTTTGTAATCTAAATTAAACATCTCAGCTGTCAATCAAATATTGTCTGCCCCTCCTCTATGCCCTGGGCATAGAGGCGGGGCAGACAATTACTTTCACTTTCCATTCAGCACTTCCTAGAAATCGCTGCTCTCCCCACATTCCCCAGGTTCTATTCACCATTTAATTGTGTATGGGGATGGACATCAGGTCCCCCATTCTGGTGAACAAACAAGATTCTGAGCTGATGCAAGGCTTGTCTTAATAACAGTGTCCACAAAATGGCTCCTGCCTATTGCTGTAATTATGAATTCCCAGACTGGAGGAAACAAGATTCAAATAATTTATATAGTGCAATTAAAGTTCATTTTGCTTGACTGGTGTGATAAAATAGGATTATGAATAATTTTTCTGGGTGATGGGTCCCCTTTAAGGTTCCCTAGACATGTGTAATAAAAAGTGGTAAATTCAAGCATTTGTACCAACATTTATAATAAAGACCTCTACACAACTTTAAATTTCCCGCCTTATGCAAATTGACCTACGCGCAAGATCACTAGGGAATTTTCGGTAGGCACAAATTAACGCTAGTGCATCTTCGCTATGAAATGCTCGCACAGCCAAAGTAACGCTAGCGAAAAGTCTCCAGCGTTCGACGCCCGGGACACAACTTTGCATTTTAGTGAAATAGCGTATTCGTAGTGCATTTGCGCCTTGTGAAGTGGTGCGAGGGGTGCGAAGCTGACGCTGATGAAAATTAGTCTGTTAGAGAATCTATCCCCAGGTATTGTTGGTGCTGGAAGGGGCTTCCCCTGTTTCATGTTTTCCCATAAACAGACTAAAGGGCAGATTCGAGTTGTGTTTTCGACTAAAAATTTATTTTTGAGTCAATCGTTTTTTCGGGTTGAATAAAATAAAAACTACAATTTTTCGAGATTTATTATACCCCAACCCTGGAAATAGCTAGAATACAAAAAAGAACCTGTTGAGGTCATGTAGAAGTCAATGGCAGAGGTCCCTAGAACTATTTGAAGATGCTAATATTCTTCATGATGTACAAGGTTTTTTCAGTGGGTTTCGCCCAAAAACTCCATAAATTTGAGTGATTTTTTGAGACAATTTGCAATATTTTCATTTTTATTTTCTGTGTGTTTTTTTTGTGTTATTTAGCTTTTAATTCAGCAGCTCTCCAGTTTGCAGTTTCAGCAATCTGGTTGCTAGGTGCAATTTACCCTAGCAACTATGCACTGATTTGAAAAAGAGACTGGACTATGAATAGAAAATGGTCTAAATAGAAAGATAAGTAAAGTAAGCAAAGTAAAGTAGCAATAACAATATATGTCTAGCCTTACAGAGCATTTGTATTTTAGATGGGGTCAGTGACTCCCTTTTGAAAGCTGGAAAGGGTCAGAAGAAGAAGGCAAAAACTATAAAAAAAAAAAAGAACAAAATTAAAGGCCAAATGAAAAGTTGCTTAGAATTAGCAATTCGGTAACATACTATGTTAACATAAAGGTGAACCACCCCTCTATGCTTATTTCCTCATTATGTTTTTTTTTATTCTTCTCCTTTCCATTTGGTTTTGCCATTTTGTCTTCCATTCTCCACTCTATAATTTTGCCATTTTTTGTTCCTTGTCCTTTTTCCCCATCTGCATTTAGCTACAATTCAATTTATCTAAAGTGGGGCACTTACTCATAGGCCCAGGAGTAAGTGCCCACTTTAGGCACGAAATGCATTAGGCTTATGCATGTCCTAATAAAGCTTTTTTAATTTTATAAATATTTCGGCTACTGCTTTACTATTGGATGATGTCTTCCCATGTTTGAATTTTCTATATATTGAAAAACTGATCAGCCAACCTTTGGACTGGGGGTTACCTGGGTAAGAGACCACCTTATAAATTACACAATTATTATTTTTTCCTTTTCTTTTTGACTTTTAAGAACGGAGCCACACACCATTGTCTATGCGGCTAATTCAATTTATCTCCCACTTTCTGCCCATGGTTGTAGTTAGTGCGTACTCAGTAAAAGTCCAGCTAGGATGAATGTATTACCCCATGTGCAAGTGTTTTATGGACAGTACTCTACTTACTCTGCACTATATGGCTACTATTCCTCTCTCTGACTTGTGTAACTAAGTAGAACTAAAACTTTTGTTGTCTGTGCTACTCAGGGGGCAGATTCAACTTGGCACCTTGTGGTAGAGATGCATCTAAGTTTTGAGCTCATGGAAATGACTGTGCCTCCCATGGTAGAAATGCAACATCCCCAGATGCAGCTAAGCTTCACACTCGTACACACCCACACACATTATCACTCCTGCCAAATTGTGGAGCGCGTATAAAAAATGTTAAGCACTCACACATCTCAGACTCCTACATACTCCTGCCACTTCCATAAAAACAGTACTAGAGAAGATGCCAAAGGTTCCCAATTTCACAAGTGTCTGCAGTTAGTGACTTCAGTGCATTGCCTGTTACTGTTTGCACTGTTTTGTGCCATGTGGATTTCAGACCAAATGTTTAAACCTGCAGTTTTTGGCTGGGGTGGCGCAATCCTTCCATTAGCTGAAGTCAGTCTCGGACTGGCCCAATGAGATACCAGGAAAACTCCCGGTGGGCCCAGGTGTCAGTGGGCCCTTGTGCTGCTAAAGAGTTGGTCTATTTCATGGCCATTTCCTATTTCTTTGAGAACAAAGATACCAAATAGATGGAATAATAGATTATAGTATGTAAAGAATAGAGACTAGGAGAATAGAGGTTGAGTGAGGAGAATAATAATAATAGTACTGAGAGTGGGCCCCTGGTCTATGGTTCTTTGGTGGGCCCCTGGTCTAATGTTTTTGAGTGGGCCCCTGGTGTCCCAGTCCACTGGCTGAAGTACTGTTTATATTTGTACTCCGAATCTATTGCTCATCATGACCATGGGGAATTTATCTCTCTGCATTTAAAGGGGACCCGTCACCCAAATAAAAACATTCCAAATCCTATTTTATCACATTAGTCAAGCAAAATGAACTTTAATTACACTATATAAATCATTTGAATCTTGTTTCCTTCAGTCTGGGGATTCATAATTATAACAAGCAGGAAGCAGCCATTTTGTGGACAGTTTTATTAAGGCAAGTCTTGCATCATCTCAGAATCTTGTTTGTGCACCAGAATGGGGGACCTGATGTCCATTTCCTTGCCCTGGCTACACAATTAAATGGTAAAGAGAATGGGGAAATGTGTGGAGAGCAGTGACATTTAGGAAGTGTTGAATGGAAAGTGAAAGTAATTGTCTGCCCCGCCTCTATGCCACTGGCATAGAGGAGGGGCAGACAATATTTGATTGACAGCTGAGATTTTTAAATGAGCTTACAACAGCTATGAATGCTTTAATAAAAAATAGAAATTGGATTTCATGTTTAATTTGAAAAGGACTTTTACTATACAGATTTTTGTGCCTGGATGACAGGTCCACTTTAAGTGGCTCATTATTGGTACTGAAGGTGACTTAAGGTCACTTTTTTGTGGTGCATGCCTAATAACACTATGGGTCAAATTTACTAAAGGGCAAAGTGGCTAACGCTGGCGAATTTTCGGTCTGGCGAAAGAACGTTAATACACAAATTCACTACGTTTTTGATTTTACTGACCGTTACCTCTATCACCAGACTTGCCTTCGCCACCTCAGACCAGGAAAAGTGCAATAGAGTAGATAGGAGTTCCTCAAAAAAAAGTTGAACATTTTTATAAGTCCCAAAAAACTTTTTTCCTATTTAAAGGGTGATAAACTGAAAAAGATTGTAATTTTTTTTGTTGGGGTACCCTTCTTCCCCCCCCCCACATTTGATAACATATGGCACCTAAACTATACTGTGGGCTCATGTGTAGGGCAATATAACACCTCTATATAATTTTATTAAGGTTCCCTGGCCTTGTGTAGTGTAATGTATAAGCACTGCGTATCTTGACAGCGCTATATAAATAAATGATGATGATAATAAATGATGATGATGATGTATGTGCTGCAGTTCAGTACCCTGTGCACAGCTTTGGATCTTCGTGAATTAGCGTTGTCCAGGCGAATTTACACCTGGCGAAGTCCCAGCCCCTTTGTCTGCCTGCCATATTGTACAATCATTCTAATGAATCTTTGTTTTCTATGATATTAATGGTATATCTGGGTCAAGGCAGTGGGTCTAGCAGTAACAGTGCCTTGTCCCTCCTCTTGCCAAAACTTAATTGAGCAGCATGCTCTTGTGACCCAAACCAGCCTTACCCACGTAAATATGTACAGTAAATACCAAAGTTTAACAGTAAGTGGCTCCTGCATTGATACAGTTGACAGACATTCTTATTTCTTACAAGAAAGAGTGATATCACCCTTGTATAATATTACTGTTGCAAATTACAATTGTGATATCTCAGCTCTATGATTAATATGTTGTAAGTATATTTATATAGCTCCACTATTATAAGCGGCTAATGTGCCTCCATAATAGGGATGTAATTCTTGCTAGCCTTTGTACACATACATACACAATATATATATAATAAAATATATAAATATATATATTTTTTCAAATTAACCTTGCAATAGGTGTGATATTCTGAGTTATATAGCATTTAATTAACACCACTTATCCTCTGTCAGATAATATGATAACCTGCTGGTTTTCTTTGTACTACCAGTACAAATACCGATTGTGCTTGATTAACTGCCCATGACCTCTTGTCAATCATGTGAATATTAGACTTGAATTGGCTACATAAAATAAGCTGTAAAATCTTTTTACTTTAAAGTAAAACTCGAATAGAGTAAACAGTGTGTAAAGAATTGTGCTAAAGACCTATGCCCTAAAACAGATGTTTTTTTTTCTGTTTGCATTCTATACCATTCCTTAAAAGCAAATGCAGTATTAATTCTATGGCTATTATTACTGTATGACTATGGCTATTATCCTGTAGGTGAAACTAAGCACTTTCATTATGTACTACAGGTATGGGACCGTTATCCAGAATGCTCGGGACCTGGGGTCTTCTGGATAACGAATCTTTCTGTAATTTGGATCTTCCTACCTTAAGTCTACTAGAACATCATGTAAACATTACATAAACCCAATAGGCTGGTTTTAACACCGATAAGGACTAATTATATCTTAGTTGGGATCAACTACAAGGTACTGTTTTATTATTACACAGAAAAAGGAAATAATTTTTTACAATTTGGATTATTTGGATAAAATGGAGTCTATGGGAGATGGTCATTCCGTTATTCTGAGCTTTCCGGATAATGGGTTTCCGGATAATGGATCCCATACCTGTACTAATTGCAGTCTGGGCCGGCCATAAATACATCCAAGTCCAAGTACTTTATTGATATTCAACATAGAATACAATTTCTGTATTACAAAATATATTAATTTTTTGTTGTTAGTTTGTCTGAAGTTTATCAAACAATCTAGCATGTAGAAACATTGTTAACATATATTCAACAGGATCTATAATTCTCATTAACAAAAAGAGTCAGGTCTGTTGTAATAGAGGCATATCAAGGAATAAGTCAGGGGGTTGTGTTATGCAATCTGATGAGTTTTCAAACAGCTGGAGGATAAAAAAAAAATGACACCTACTGGTGTACCAGTATTGAGTGATGCAAAGTCTTGGAGTCTTGAACTTCACTGGGAGCAATGTTGTGCTGCACAGAACACAAATCTACAGGAACAAAGATAATCTCACACCGAGCTACTGGTGTAAAATTAGTTAAGGCTCTGTGTTGTGGTCAGAGTATAATTACCTGGGGAATTACCAACAACTCTGGGAATTAGGGCCTATTTATATGTTCTATCTAAATTCTAGCAGTTCCCTAACAAACTGGGTTCTCAAGGCTATAAACTGTAGCCTTGGGCTAACAGCTTAATTTGCTTCCAACGCCACCAATATTGTATTCTCCAGTTGGGCTCAGAGCTCAGTTTAAAAGGCATTAAACTACTTACATTTTTCTATATTGCCTTTTTATATTTACACAAGAATGTTGCCAATTTGTAAAATATTATTTGAATTTACTTTTTAGTATAGAGCCAGACTTGTAAGAATGCCACAAAGAGATTTATCTGGGTGCTACCAGGCTAGTTAAATGTTGAAAACATTGTGCTCATATATATGTATTGTACACTTATACATATACACAGATTGTGTTATGGAATGTTTATAAGTCATTTTATTTGAGAGAGATTGTCATAACAAATGTGGCCTAGGGCAGAAGGTCATTCCGGTCATATGAACCTTGCTTAATAAAATATAATACCTATGATTTTACACATACTTTTTATTTTTTGTCATGAGTGTTGTCTAGGGTACATATTATAGCTTGGCTTTGGCAGTACAGTGAGGGTGAAACCTATTCATTTGAATATATATTGATCTACGTAAATTGTTAAAATTGAAAAGCATGCTGACATAGTAATTATTTTTTATTTATTTATTTTTTTAATTTTCTTACTTAAAGGGGACTTGTTTCCCAAAGAAAGAATTCCAAATCCTTTTCTAGTTGAGCACAATAAAATGTTTACCATATAAAAATGATTTACCAAATTAACCCCCACGGCGCTCCTGGAGATGAGGTTAGTAGGGATCACTGTTTGTTTCAATAATATTCACTTCCCCGCTCTACAGCTTTTGGTAATGGAGTACCCGCTCCAAATAAATAGAAATCTGTAGTTAAAAATAAAAGCGCAAAGAGACAAGGGATCTTTTCTAAGTGCAGTATTTAGTTGTAGTTCAACATATCCCCACATACAAAATTACATTCACAGGATAAAACAATTAGTATTGCATATACATTTCTTATCCGTTCGTGTGTTTCGCTCTCTGTCCTACTCCCTGTGTGTTCAGTGCTCAGAACCAGTCCCGTGCCTGCAATAAGTCCCTCTGTGGTCCAGATTTCGAGCTCATTCTCATTCTGCCTTTTGGGTATGAGGCAGAATGGGGCACCTAATGCCTATGCACAGGAACAGGCTATACAACTATAGACTATTAGGAGGGAGGGGTAGTGCAGTGATTTCTAGCAAGTGCAGAATGGAAAGTGAAAGTAATTGCCTGCCTCACATCTCTTCCTTAGGCACAGAGGTGGGGCAGGCAATATATGATTGAAAGCTCAGATTTTCAAATCTCTTTATAACAAGTATGGATGATTTAATTAAAAAAAAAGGCTGTTAGGATGGATAGGAAAGTGAGTAGTGTAGTGATTTCTAGGAAGTGTAGAATGGAAAGTGAAAGTAATTGCCTACCCCGCCTCTATGCCTCTAAGCTGATTGACAGCTCTGATTTTTAAATCCCTTCATAATAAGTATGGATATTTTAATTAAAAAAAAAAAGAATTTAGGTTTCATGTTTAATTTGCAAATGACTTTTATTATGCAGCTTTTTATGTGTGGGTGACAGATCTCCTTTAAGTTAATCTTCCCTAAGGGTAATGGCATAAGGAGCATTTTTTCCCTTCAAAATGTCAGGGGGACAAAATGCTCCAAATTGCCCCTTGTGCCGTTATATGAAGCCTGTTTTCTTATATATTTATTCCATTCAATTTTACATCTGCAAAACAAGAAAAGGTTCTTTGTATTAAGAAAGAAAAAAACCTCCAGAGGGCAATTAATCCCTGTCCATTTAAAAAAAACACAAGAAAGAAAGAAAAAGGTTAGAGCTCAGGTAATTCCAATGAATTTTCAGTTTGGATTTTTTTTTATATGCAGAATGCTATACTATTAATTGCCAATTTGCATATGTGTGCAGCTGCTGTTTTGGCTCCTATCTGAATCCGATAAGCTTGCTGGAGGTATTGCAGATCACTTGGCAGCTTTCCTATTTGAAAAGCAAGCCTTCCCTAACTACAGAACAGCTGATAGACCCTGATGGCGTGAATTACAATTACACTAGTTTTCACACTAAATCTGGGTGATAGCTACTTGGAAAGAAGTTTCATCATTTTTTACCACAAACTGGAAAGAGAATTACATGGTCATGCTGTGCTTTTAAAGGCAGGTTGGTTCACTTTTTGTCTATTTAACACCTAATGCTATGAAGTCCATAGGCATTCAGTGATCAAAACACTACGTAATGAATCCGTTAGTTTCAATAAAGATTTTTTTTTAAACTTCCTTCAAATTATATTTATTAACGAAACAGTAAGAAAGTGTCAGACGCCTCATTTATGAAATAATTTGTATTTTCAGTTTTCATATTAACAGTCACAGGGTTTCCTTTTTTTCTATTAGTAATCAAAAACATGTAAGTTAGATGCATGCACAAGGCAGTGACAAGACATAAGTTTCTTTGGGCTCTGGGGGTGTTCTCTGTTCACAATACAGCAGTCCTTCATAACCCTTCCAAGATGGCGTTCTCATCGGAAATATTAATTCTCTAAAAACCATATGTGGAAAGTTTCAGAAAAAAAGATGGGAACCTTAAAAATATTAGACTGTGTACTTGTTATCTGGCTAGCTACCACTTTAAATCCCATATTTGTCAGATTTATCCCTAGGGACATGTTGGAATCCCAAACTTAACATCTTTAAGAACAACTTTTCAGTGAAGCGAGATGTTTGTTTTAATATGCAGTCATTAACCGTTGGAGTTTATTAACTGCACCTTAGCAAAGTCAGTGGTAGAGAATTCACTTCTAGGACAACAGTGTTTTCTTCCATATGCCTATTTAAGAAGTATGTTCCTATTCAGATGAATGTAGGTAGAACTTGTATATGTTTTACCCTATGGTCTCCAGCAGATTATCTGGGCTGACAATGTGTTCATGCAGGGTCTAAGAGTGGTGGTAAATGGAACATTTTCTAATTGGACCCGTGTTGTTAGTGGAGTACCGCAGGGCTCTGTACTAGGTCCCTTGCTTTTCAACTTGTTTATTAATGACCTCGAGGTGGGCATTGAAAGTACTGTTTATCGAAGTGTACTGTTTTCGAAGTGTTTTTTGGGCTACTTCGAACATCGAATGGGCTACTTCGACTTCGACTTCGAATCGAAGGATTCAAACTAAAAATCGTTAGACTATTCAAATATTCGATAGTCGAAGTACTGTCTCTTTAAGAAAAAACTTTGACCCCCTAGTTCGCCATCTAAAACCTACCGAACTCAATGTTAGCCTATGGGGAAGGTCCCCATAGGCTTGCCTAAGTTTTTTGGTCGAAGGATAATCCTTCGATCGTTGGATTAAAACCCTTTGAAACGTTCGATTCGAAGGATTTAATCCAACGATCGAAGGATTATTCCTTCGATCGAACTATTTGCGCTAATTCCCAGTCGAATATCGAGGGTTAACTAACTCTCGATATTCGACCCTTGGTGAATCGGCCCCTTGGTGAGTTTACATTCTTTTTAATGCATCCTACCACATGGCCAATACTCTTATTCCTTATCCTTTAAATATAAGAATGTGATATTACAATTCCAATTGTAATTTGAATGCAGTGTCCCTCAGATCAATATGTAGTACATTATCTACTCCTGTATAAGCAGAAGGTTACTTTCATTGTTTCCCCAGTTAATCCAACCTAATGTTTCTACTTCTATAATTGCAACACTGTAGTGTCATCTCTAAGATATTATGCAGCACATAGCAAGAGCCAATATGGTATATTCCCTGTCACATGTTAACAGTAAAAAAAAAAAAACAGAAAAAAAACAACCAAACTACAATTGCCAGCTAAGTAATGATCCTGATACAATAATAATACTTCTAGTTATTCCTACATGTTTGTAACCTGTGGAGAATGCCACAATTCTAATATAACTGTACCAAAAATAGAGTTAAGTTGTATATTTCCCAATCATTTTTCCTAGTTTAGGCTGGAGATATATCCTAAGTGCAAAGTGATTTTTGTTCCTCACCCTAAGGAAGTAATGTAATTATAACATGCAGTTTTATCTGGGCAGTGCACACCAAATACTGCAATCACACTGAATTATTTTGTAAATGGATGCACAACTGTTTTACTCTGTGCTGATAATGCAAATAAAGGTGTTTTAACTGTGGAGTGCTGTCCAGAATTTTGCAGATTTTGAAGTGCTTGTGAAGCTCCTCTAAAATTGGGCTTTGCATAGCAATGATAAATAATCTTTTTTTTTTTTTGGGTCTTATTTTCATTATTTACTTGTCTTTCTGCTCTGCTATTGTATTTGTGATTAAAGGAGAAGTTTCGCAAAGTTTCTCCAATCAGTATCTGGTTGCTAGGTATATAGCTAATTGTGAGTTTTGATGTTATTTGGGTGGCTTATCTTCCATTCTTCTCTCTTTATCTTCTTGTCTGCCATTCAAGTTACAAAAATATCAAAGGCCCTAAAAATTGTCCTAATATAATTGTCTGCATTGTGCTAATAATTAATTTATGAGATGAAGTTTCCCTTTGGTTTACCTGTTGTTGCTTAATGTGCATGTTGAAATATTTTCCTGCAAGTGACCGT
The DNA here is from genome assembly GCF_017654675.1 of Xenopus laevis. Lineage (NCBI taxonomy): Eukaryota > Metazoa > Chordata > Amphibia > Anura > Pipidae > Xenopus > Xenopus laevis. The sequence goes on along the minus strand of NC_054387.1, from coordinate 72,025,408 downwards.
CCTTGTTCTTGAAGCTTGAATTTGATGCAGACATTTATAGTCTGGCCTTTATTTTTAACATTTTAAGGGAACTTTCATGAAAGCATTTATACCATTTCTTACAAACTAGCTAGTTATTTGCCTTTATATCGCATATGTTTCCAATCTGTTGTAATTTTTCAGCCCAGGGGTCCCAATACACGGCTGTCTCCAGCTGATTTCCAAATGAAATTCTGCAACATTGGGTTTGGGTACTACTTCACCTGGTTTTTAGCCATATGTGGCATAACCCTAAATGCAAATTACTATAAGATGTTTTTGCTTCATATAATATTTCAGTCTCTCTCTACCGTATAAAAGAAATATAATTCAGTTGTACTTAATTTAAGTGTTTTATAAAAACAGACCAGTCACTTACCATAATATACAATATTCAGCTTTTGGACATATCACCCTATGTATTTATTAGGTGTCTGCCTATAAGTTCAGCTTACAGAGCTGCACAGTGGCTAATTAAGTGTGATATTATTTTCTAGAAAATAGAAAAATATTATAAATTAGCACTAATACAAATACATAATAAATCTAATTCCATTTTTTTTATTAAAACCACAATGGAAATGCGACAGTCAAGGTGACCTCATTTATGTTGTAAGGATTCCATTTCTCTACCCCCTTGCACTGCAGCAGCCTTGTTTATTAGATGTCTACTCCCACACAATAGCACAGACTAACCAGTCAATGATCACCTGCAGTGCTGCATTTGGAGGAAAGCAAATCCTCACAGCTACACTTGATCCCTGGAGACCTGAAGAACCGAATGAGATATTGAGGAAAAATAATCATGCTTTAACAAGATAATAACGAGAGGTTAAACCTTTGTAAAATGCTGTCAATTCTTGCCGCATCCTCTGTAATCGGAGATTGTTCAGAACAACAACAGTTATAATGAATTTATTATTTGTTCTCTTTATTTCTGTGGTTATGTTTTTAATCTTATATTTATTTTGTTAGTTAAGGAACCTTCATGAAACATAATAGATCTGCATTAAAATGACAAACTTCTCAAGTACCAGCCTGATCGTCTCAAATTTACACTTTTTAATAGGTGATGATTGTCTTGAGAAAAGTCCTAGAACAAGGCAGGAGGTTGACATTTGTGTTTGGGGAGTTTTTGTAGGGTGGACTTCTTGATTGAACTAGGGTAAAAAGAACAATGAAGTTTATCCTAGATCATTCTAAGATAATTAATTTCTAATTGGTCTTTACATTTTTTTATTCATCTTTATTTCATTCATTTTTAACTTTTTTTTTTGTTTTTGCCATTTAAATTTGACTGCTTGTCTCAATGACTTTACCAATCAGGCCTTTGTTTGAATGGCAGAAAAGGAATGCAATAGATAGAGCCTAAGATAAAGCTGGATATTGAAAAAAATAAATAATATACACGGGGGTTATTTACTAAAATCTGAATTTATCTCATATTTTATTAAAAAAACCACAACCAAACCCCCATGCCCAATTTTAGCTTATTTATTAATAAAAAACTTGATATAATTGGATCTTGGAAAAACTCAAAGATCTCGACAGGTCTGAGATGGCGGATTTTCAGATTCGGGCTTTTTGCAGCATCGGGGTATAATAAATATCGAAACATTTTAGTTTCTTTTCCTCTAATAATTCAAGTAATAAATAACACACTTAGGGGCAGATTCACTAAGGGTCGAATTTCGAAGTTAAAAATACTTTGAAATTCGACCCTCGAATTGAAATCCTTCGACTTCGAATATCGAAGTCGAAGGATTTAGCGCTAATCCTTCGATCGCACGATCGAAGGATTTTTCGTTCGATCGAACGATTAAATCGTTCGAATCGAACGATTCGAACGATTTTAATTCAACGATCGAAGGAAAATCCTTCGATCAAAAAAAGATTAGCAAACCTATGGGGACCTTCCCCATAGGCTAACATTGACTTCGGTAGGTTTTACCTGCCGAAGTAGGGGGTCGAAGTTTTTTTTAAAGGGGAAGTACTTCGACTATCGAATGGTCGAATAGTCGAACGATTTTTCGTTCGATTCGTTCGATTTCGTTCGAATTCGAACGAATTTAACCAATTCGATGGTCGAAGTACCAAAAAAATACTTCGAAATTCGAAGTATTTTTCATTCGAATCCTTCACTCGAGCTTAGTGAATCAGCCCCATAATGTTATGCATAGGGACATTATTGAATGATTTAGTCAATCCGTAACCCCTATGGATTCTGCCCATAAAAAATCCAGAATAATATTAAAATTTAAATTATATAGCGATACACTGAATCCACAATATGGATCAGGAGCTGACTTAAATGTGAATGAGAAAAAGTTTCTGTGTTTTGTCATTTGTGCCAGTGTGTAGTGTATGGAAAACATTTTGCTGAACATACCAGTTATTTTGCACCAAAGAATTACACAAACATGGGCAATGCTCATTAAAATTGTCATGTAATAAAAGGTCTGAAAAAAAAGATTTGATAAATTCATTTTTTTCATTCTGCACATTTTTATTCCATTACAGAGCACGTCAACCTCAAGAGAATAATTTGCCTAATAAAAAAAAATAACCTTCCAATGTATATTTATTAAACATTTTCAGTGCTTTTAAAGTTATTTATAAAAACAATGGCTATTAAAAGCAGCATTCACTTAATTTCTGGTTGTTTTTTTTTAACAATGTTGCAAAAGTCTTAGTTCCCCAGCAAAGATAGGTCTGTTAATCAGCTAGCTTGCCTTACATTGTATTAACAGTCTGATTCATCAGGGCAGAGAATAGAAATGGACAAACGCTGCTTTCAATAGCCTTGCTCAGAATAATGTTTTGTTTTATTATGCAAAAAATATTTTTGGTTGACATTCCCTTTCAGCTTTTTTCCAGAATGGTGTAATTCAGATTTAGTATACACCCATATATTTTGTGGAAACTATATTAGATCAAGTTCAAAATTAATATTTTGTTGCATCCCTAGAATAAATGAGATGAATAGGAAAGATGAGCCCTTACCTGAATATATCAGTAGCCCGGTTGTTTGATGGAGCTCTCAGCTACTGCAGAGTAATAACTATTAGCCATCAATAATCTAATGAACATTTATACATTTGTACATTTCCCTGCCATAACTGTAACCCATTATAATCACACTGACATAGGTGCAAATCTCATTCCAGGTGTGATAATTAGAATGCATTTTTATGCAGCTTAGCCTATCTTTAGCCAAACCTGATTTTCCATGTTTATATAAGATTGTAGCACCTGTGAAAAATGTCTGTTTCTTGTACTCACTAATTCTTGCATGAAATGCCTGGAGACAAATTTAGCCACATCCAAGCTAGTACTGTGGAGAGAGTCTCTGTACTTTAAGAGGGGATATGATTTTAAACAATAAGATGACATGCTTAGAGCTGTGTTAAATCAAGAGAAATGTATTTTATAGAAAGTATAGCTGGTACTTCTGTGCTTCTGATTTCTGACTTTGACTGTATATCATCTATATCTGACTGCCTCCTGCCCTTGACCATTGCTTCTTTTTCCAGCTCATTGGACTACTGCCTAACCTGGCCTTCTGGCCAGTATCCTGCCATTGCGAATTGCTTTCTCCTTGTCCACTTGTGCACAGGTTTGATTCCATGTTATATTTTAGATTTATAAATTTCACTTTTCTGGTCTTGATAAGTGCATTTTTCAGATTCCTTCCTTTTCAGTTCCTTATTTCTACAGAGGAAGCAGAAGCCTAGGCCTCATAATGTATTTACAGTTTAATTAAATAAAACTTGATAACAGATATTAAAAGTACAACAGAATGTGTTAAATTGTTGCAATGTTGAATTATTGCTTGTCACGTCAGACAGATTACACCTCCTGATGAACTCTATTTGCACAGTAAGCTTTACTTTATCAGCACGGAAAAAAAGTGATAAAAAGAACATTTCATCAAAGGTAAGGAAAGGGAGGTTTCTGTCACTATGATCCCCAAATATGACATTTGTAATGCTACTAAAAACTCATAGAGGAAATCCTGTGACTGTTATACACTTTGTCACAACACTTGTTCTGCTGTAATAGATGTGTATGCTTTTTTTTTGACAACAGTGGTTATCAGGGGATGGTGAGCTTCTTTGCAAGACATCAAGGGCAAGCACGACTGAAATGTAAAGGTAGGGCACAAATACAACACATCTCCAAAATATTTGCTTGCTCTACTCAAAATGTCAGAAAGGTAAACAATTAGATACAAGGAACTGGAAGCCTGCAAAATATGTTTTTATATCTATGGATAAATGTAGTTAACCACATACACACATAGGGGGTTATTTATCAAAGGTCGACTTTTGAATTTATGTGAATTTTTTTTTTACTTTTTTGAATTTGAACTCACAATTCAAATGGGAGGTTATTAATAAAAAAAAAACTTGAACGTCTAATATTCGATCGAATAGTCTGGACCTGAAAATTCAAATCAAATTCAAATTTGAATCAAGTTTTCCCCCGAAAAAAAATTTGAATGTCCGGAAGGCAATTAACATATTCAAATGGACCAACGGGCTTCTGCCATTAACTTGTAAATGAACTCGGCAGGTTTTAGGTGGCGAAAATTTGAATTAGAACTGTTGAGGCATAATAAATCTCACGTTCAAATTTACATTCGAGTTGGTGCTTATAAATCCAAATTCGTAAGTTTTGACACAAAAAAATTAAAAAATTCTAATTTACCATTCAAACCTTTAAATCTGCCCGATGATATGCTCTGTCATTTGAAATAAGAATATACACCAAAACACACAAGCATACAAACATAAATATATACAGTATATGCGTGTAGTTTTCATAGTGATTGAAATTTAAGGAAAATAATTCAAACCATTGTCCATAGCCTTTTGAAATGCAACAGTTCCAGACTACTTTTCTTTGGAGGAGGGGGTCTGAGATATGATTTCCTGAAGGCTCAATAAGTCCTGCATGATGCCTAACTTGATAAATCTGCACAAAGTTTTTATTTCGAAGGCTAAATTCTCAAATGCTTGCTCTATTTCATGAACACAACAGGTAGCCCCTGCTAGGCTGGTTTCTTGCTGCCATACTGGCAGGGGCATGTTAACCTGAGTAAAGTAATCTGCATGTATAACTTAGTTCCTAAATGAATACAGAGATGCCAACCTAGAGCCTAAGTTTTCCAGTTGCATCATGATTTTGTCTCCCCCACCCATGTTCCGGTTCAGTCTGCCTCAGCCCTACCCCATAATTGTGCTCCCTGCTCCACAGGTCTTTTAGGTGGCATTTCTATGCATTTTAATAGGGTGGATTTTGGGTACAAATTACCAACAATGGTTACTGCAAGTGACTGGGTGAGGGAGTGGGTCGGTTGACATGTCTGTAAATGCATAGTAGCTGAAGAGAATTCCATAAAACCAGACTTGGTATTTATTTGTATTTAGTATTAAGTTCATTTAAGTACACTTAGGGGGTCCGTTTACTAAAGTGCGGTAAATCTGACTTTAAGTTTCCGCATGTTATCGCTGAGAATATTTTTACGCCAGAATATTCGCAGCGACTAAGTTTACTAAACAGCGATGCGCTCAGAAGTCATTGCGATCACTTGCGGTAACTACGTTAAGGAACCAGCTTACGTTAGCGGTAATTTTAGCGAGTTGCGAATTTTCTGGCGAAAAATTACGTTTTTGCAAATATTTATGCTATAAAATAGTCTTGTTTTATGGCGGTTATTATGGCAATTTTTACTGTGACATTTATGGCCAGAAATGCATCTTCAAAACTTATAAACTTTATTGACTGATGATTATACCATCCAACAACATCACCAGAGTAACACCAATCAAACATGTCTGCATCATATAAACTCTTCTGCCAATAGAATCACAGGAAATGATACCAGTCAATCTCTTTGCTTCATAGAAATGCACAGTTTAATGTAGCCAATCCCAATGAAACCAAAAAGTGTAGAGGCTGACGAATCCTTGGACTGTGATGCCACTGCCAATAATACGACTCTGAGCTGAAACTGCTGCTGTTGCACCAGATAGAAGCAGAAGCCAAAACATCCTGTCAGCAATAGCTACAGATCTCTCTCCTGTCAGCAAAGAATGATGGGTAAAAAAAAAACATTATTATGGGATATTTCCTGCCCCTTGAGAATTTTCTGGCAGAAAAAATACTTTTACGCCACTTCATATGTGGCGGTAAAAGTTTGCGAATATTCTGGCGTTAATTTTGTCTTTAGCACATTTCGCTGTTTAGTAAACCATGCGTTAATGTGTACGTAGCGTTATTTTCAGCAAATGCGATAACTGGCGAACAATTATTCTTGCGCAAGAAAATTCGCAAATTTATATTTACCGCAGGTTAGTAAACTGGCGATAACATATTTGGCGAAAATTCTGTCTATATATTGTGCGAATATTTTTAACGCACTTTAGTAAACGGACCCCTTAGTACATTTATGCTGGAAAATTTGAATATATATATCAGTATAAGTGGTGTAAGTCAACATTTCGGTCCTGCACAGAGGACCTTTATCAAGCCATCACAAACAGTTCCCCAAACTGTGATGGGAAACTGTTTGTGCAGGACTGAAACATTGACATACACCATTAAAGTTTTGCCAATAAATTAAGTCCCACGAGTGCTCCGTTTTCTTTATGCTATTATATTTTGCTGCAGCACCTGGGCTTTTTTTTACCTTTTTCTAAGGATGAGTGCACTGCTCTTCAGACTCTCTCTCTCTCTATAGAGTATATATAGCTAGATACTAGGCCAGTTGTGGTGAACAGTGGCTGACATTGTGTCTGATCTAATTCCTATTTGCCAGATTGGTGGCTTTCTCTTGTGTGCTGATTCATAGGCTGCAAAAATAGTGATTTCCTGTAGAAAGGGGGTTTACTATGGACTTGATTGAAAAAGGAGCATTCCCTCACCATATTTTTTCATCATTTGCTTCAATATTGCTTGTCTTCATTAAGAAATCTGCACTTACATTTGACTCTCATGGCTGAGCATGAAAATATTTCTCCTATAAACACAGAGCTACACAAAATTAGCAGCCATAGTGTCAAATACTTTCTGGAACACCACCAAAGCACCAGTGCAATATAGAGTGTAAAATATAAGCAGTATGAATTTGTCACTTGGCCATTTTTGCATGTAGGTTATGAATAAAAAGAAATTCATGAATTCTGAAGCCTGAGAGCGATCATTCAATCTATTTCACATCATCACACTTTATTGCTTTGCCACCTTTACATTTTAGCTCACTATGAGATTGCCACAGTTTTCAGTGAATGTGATTTGCCTTTGTTGCTGCCAGAATTAACTGGGATATTTCCATTCTAGTTCCTATTTTATTTCCAGCTGTATTTTTTTTTTTAAACAATCAGGTGTTAACAAGTGTGAGCAAGTGTACAGAGGTAGGCAGTCGCAATGTTTAAAACTGTCACAGGCAAGAGACATCACACAGAAGTGTATTATGCGGCTGACATATCATATCACTGCTTGGCACCTCTGTTATAGAGAAAAGGTCCAAGCAACTTGCAGTCTTAGACTCATGGTAACAGATGGGCATAAGTTTGGGTAGCCAAGAGCCCATGTATGCGTTAGTGTGGCTTCTGAGGGCTAGATTCACAGCTTGCTTCATCAGAATGGCTGTCTGTCCTGACAGTATACATGTTTATAATTAAAGTATGTGCCATCTTAAATATCTCAATAATGAATATGGTTTCAGAGTCATCATTTGTTCATTGAATAAGGGCACAGAAGGATGTTATCTGATGTGATTTTTAAAATAAGAATAATGCAGAATAATTAAGAAATATGGTTTTAATTTAAACCTACTTCTAGAAAAAAGAAAATGTATTGATTAAAAATAATGTAATTATCTTTTACCTACAAGAGAAAGCAGATTGGTGAACATATAGATTAAGTTAAATACAAATGTATCATGTCTTTCCAAATGCTTGACGTAGGGATAAAACACTATTTCACTTCCTATTTGTAAAGACTGAAGAACGTTCCTTAAGTTTCGGCTGTTCTTGTTGTCTATCGCTATATACGGTAGTCAAACTTATTTATTCATTTATGTTACTATAGTAATAAAGTTGCAATAACCAACATGCATTGATACCTAAAAAGGGGGAACCAGCTTTGTACTGATATTCAAAATAGACCCTGGCATTTAAGCCCAAACAGTCTCCTACAGGCCCAATACATAGTGACTCTTTGGCATCTCACAGCAGCAGTAAGGGGTGGTTCACTTTTAAATTAACTTTTAGTATGTTAGAGGGTGGATAATTCTAAGCAACGTTTCAATTGACCTTCTTGGTAAAATTACAAACTGGAGAGCTGCTGAATAAAAAGCTCAAATAACTCAAAAACAAAAATGAAACTCAATTGCACATTATCTTAGAATATCACACTGCACAACATAGTTTGGGGCAGATTTATCAAGGGTCGAAGTGAATTCGAGGGAATTTTCGAAGTAAAAAAATTCGAAATTCTAAGTAATTTTTTGGATACTTCGACCATCGAATAGGATACTACGACTTTGAATTCGATTTGAAGTAAAATAGTTAAAATATTCGACCATTCGATAATCAAAGTACTGTCTCTTTAAAAAAACTTCACCTTCAATACTTCGCCAAATTAAACCTGCCGAAGCGCTATGTTAGCCTATGGGGACCTTCTACAGCATTTTTCTACGTTTTTGAAGTCAAAGTGAAATCATATGATCGTACAATAAAATCGTTCGTTTCGAAGGATTTAATCGTTCGATCGAACAATTTTACTTCGACCGCAGAATACCCAAATTCGATGAAAAAAGTTTGATATTCGAATTTCGAAGTATTTCAATTCGATGGTTGGATTTCGAAGTATTTTTTACTTCGAAATTCGACCCTTGATAAATCTGCCCCTAAAAGTTCAACCAATTTTATAATCAGTGCATGTATGAAAGATGAAACCTCACTTTCCACTAATGTTCTGATGATTTCCATCAAACCCTCAGCTTAGTTTCTCAACAGAAGCCCTGAGCAGCACACTTGATATATTTTTCAGTGACTTCTGTCAGCATTTATTTGCTGCCAAGATTGTCCAACATAGAAGTACTCCCCCAAAAACCCAGAAGTATTTTTTTTCTTATTTTTCTGTTCCTAATTCTGTTCAACCATATACCTTGTGTTTAACCATATACCTTGTAAGCTCTTCAGCACAGGAACATATTTCTACCATTTCCCCCATTTATGTACTCTTTAACTCTAGGTGCTGCATGGTGACATAAAATGACATACATATATAATACTATATAGTGAGTCTATCTTCAACATATTTTAAAGGTTATTTAGAGGTGGGGGATGAATACAGTAAAAGAAAACTTTTTAACCCATACTTTAATTAAGGATTTTCACTGTATTCTCCTTCCTGTAACAGAGCACTCTTGTTTTGCTCCTTGAAATGGTTTGCCATTTTACAAATCACACGAAACACAGATGCCGAAGTGTTTTACAGACATGTAGACAGAAAGCAGAATTCCCTGAAATGAACCAGAGTCATTTCAATGAAATACTTCCTCCCATGTCTTAATAACCATTAAGATCTCATGCAGTATGTTGGTCCTCCATCTGTCACAGCACAGTAGTGTCTACTGAATCTCACTAAACCCAAGCAACCCCCCCATGGAGAAGCCTTTAGGTCTTACTGTATATCAGTGGAACCATCCGAGGAAGAGAAACTCAAGTGTCTGTCCAGAATTACAGTTACCATAGCAACACAAAGTTGCTATACTGGACCACCTGCATTATCTTATATCTCTTTGTTGGTTTATGGCCATGTACACACCAACGTTTTGTGTTCTCTCAACTGTGGTTCACATGAACACAACTTCAGCTTGATGTGGCTGAAGGTACATGCATGCATGTACATAGTTACTTGCAAAAGAAACAGGTGCATTATATGCTGCATGTGGGTAATTCTTACTGTGTACCTAATGCAGGCACTATACCAGCATGTCAAAACTGATTGTATGGGTCCTGCTTCTTCTGCATCCTTATGCTTTCCGTCCCACCAAAGCTTAAAAAGAATCTTTTTTTTTTCTTGATTTACAATTTACAGGAAAAAAAAAACTTGAAATGACACACACTGAAAAAACTTCTGTTTATCCATGAAAAAGATCTATCACAATGAAGCTGATGATATTTTAAATTTAACCGTGTATAGAAATTTGAAATATAAAATAGCTTAAATGTGAAAAATACACCTCCCATTAGTGATGTGCGGGACCCGCGGGTCGGGAGGGTTCTGGTCAACCTCGCACCCCCATTTGCAGGGGACGGGTCCAGGTTGAGCTCTTCTTCCTGCTCTCCCCGTCTGCCACCTTGCACTGCCGGCTTCTGACTTCCTCACCCGCCCCTTTGTGACATCGGCAGGGAGGGCGCGGGTCTATAAAAGGAACCTGCACATCACTACCTCCCATTGACCTGCAAGGTTTTCATTTGACTTTTAAGATTTTTTTACATTGATATGAAAATTCAGGTTTGGAAAAATTTAATCTAATTTATTGTCTGCTGAGCGTGAGCTGCATCCTCTGCAGGGATAAACAAACGTTTACACAATTTTGTGCCAAAATCAGTGTGATAGACTTTATCTATGCATCTTGTATCTCCAAAAATAAACCTACTTTTTTGCGTTGAAAAAAAATTTCAGATGTTTTCCCCTTGACTCCGGTGCATTTGATAAATTTTGGCTAAGTTTCTCTAGTTCTTCTGTCCTATAGCAGGCAGTGGACCCCAGTTCAAGCATTTTAAGGCTGAAAAGTTTCAGTATCAATGTTTTCTGTACAAGTCTATGAAAGCATGCAGCAGGAACATTTTTCATACATCTGAAAATTGTCCAGTGGACCATCAACCTAAGATAAAGAGGATTCTGGAAGTACCAATCACCATTTGCTGTTGTGATGTTATTCAAGGCAAACTATACCACCAAACAATGTAGGTCTCTATAAAAATATATTGCATAAAACAGCTCTTATGTAAAACCCTGCTTCATGTAAATAAACTACATTCAGGTATGGGATCTGTTCGGAAACATGTTATCCAGAAAGATCTGAATTACGGAAAGGCCATCTCCTATTGACTTCATTTAATCCAAACAGTGTCGGACTGGGGGGCCCCCTCCAGTCTCCCTTGCTGAGCCTGCGGCACTACTTGCGGGAGTGCCGCACCGAGTGTATGCACATGCGCGCTGTGACGCATGTGTGCGCATGCTCGCACTTGCGCACTGTTTTTTACAGCAAGAGGAAGCTTACGAATTTCGGATCTGGGCCGGCGGGGCCCACCTGTTTTTTTCCCGGTGCCCCGCCAGCCCAGTTCGACCCTGAATCCAAATACGGTAATCCAAATCTTGAAAAATTATTTCCCTTTTCTCAATAATAATAAAACAGTACATTGTACTTGATCCAAACTAAGATATAAATAATCCTTATTGGAGGCAAAACAGCCTATTGAGTTTATTTAATGTTTACATGATTTTCTAGTAGATTTAAGTTACCAATATCCAAATTACGGAAAGATCCCTTATCTGGAAAATCCCAGGTCCCATACCTGTAATATACGTTTTAGTAGTATGTGCCGTTGGGTAATCCAAAATAGAAAATTGCCATGTATAAAAACAAGGAACGCCCCCATGGATCCTAGGAATCATGGTGCACACAAACAAACCATACACGTTAGGTCACATGAGTCAATTAACAGACAAGGTTCTATGTTTTACTCCCACACTTCTTCCTGTTACAGTTAGATCTGCAGTATTTCTGGTCAGGAGATCTCTGAGGCAGCACAGAGAATATCAAAAAATGTTGGCTCAAGTGAAAAAGTAAAAAGACAATATTTACTTACTGTAAATATATATTCCAGTTTGGTAATATTCTTTAATATGCCACTTAATATGATGTAAACTATCTGTTGCTTAAGTATTCATTTTGGGGGTAAAGTTAAAATCATGGTCCAAAAATGGTATTTAGTAACAGAAGTAGAGATGTAGATGACAGAAGGGGACGGAAGTTTATGGTTTGCTTTTGGAGGGTGGTGGGCCCAGATGCATGACCTGTCTGTGCTTCAGTAGTTTCACCATTTCACTGAGAGACACTTGAATGGTTAGCCAAAGCAAGAACGGTATTATTGTAGATCACTGCTTATATAAGTGGGAGGCCAAATCAGTGAATGGGGAGCAATCTGAAGGTCAGTTAGGCTGGTGCTTGAGTGCTGAATGCTACATCTAAAACTATAGCACAGTCAATATTTTCATTTATCTGTAGCCTTGCTTGCAAAATCTGAATAGCTTTGTGTTGGCATGTTGTACAATACTAAAATATTATGCAAATATCTTTTTCCAAGAAAATGAAGTTCCTTAACTACAGGAGGTGTTATTACAGACATGCCAGGTGCTCTGAAGCAATAAAGAAGATTTTTAGAGGACATACCTTGTTTCTGCTCAGAACACTTGGCACGCCTACCCACCCGGTGATCTTTTTTGGCCTGTCCAACTCATAATTTTATAGTGCTATGTAGGGCAGTCTGTGTATATTTCCTTCAATGACAGTTATCTGCATTGACAGGCAGTAATTATAACAGATGGCTTATTACAATAGGGCACTTTGGAAATCCAATTCCTTGCAGGATTCTCCTTCACAATGTTCAGCCACATTACGGAGCTTGCGAGTGCTGCTGGAAAATCACACCTACTGTTTTAATTATCAAACTGATTGTACGTCTCTCTCATTTGCACACAGAAAATGATTTTTAGCGATGATCTAAATGTTGTGTTTTGGGACTTAAAACTATTATTAATCTAACTTTGGTTGCCAAGATTTGTCAGAGTTATTATACTGCGCCGAGATGAAACTACCAAAAAAGAAAGCAATGAAATAACACGGCTAGTGCCACTGCTGGGATGAAGAGAGAAGAACGAGAATAAATACCTCACTTGCTGGAGCATGTCTGTGCTTTGTTCACTGGCATGACCCAGTTTTTATTTTGCCATAATATGGAAGAGGTGGCATCACATTTCTCTTATTGGCCAGATAAAGGCTTTAAAGCTCAGCCAATTTATTGGCAATACCAATGGACACTCATAGACATACTTTGATATCAGTGGATAAAAAGGGTATTTATAGAGATAGAAATCCAGCATAAAGAAGAAGTAAAGGCTAAAATTAAGCAAGTTTTATCAGAAAGGTCTAAATAATACACCAGTAAACTCTCAAAGTACAGTCCTCAAAAGAAACACCACATTTCTTTCCTTCTATTCTGTATGAGACTTTCTGTTTTCAGCTTAAACCTCCAGGGCTAGGGCTTGTGCATGCTCAGTTTGCTGCTCTCTCCCTCCTTACCCTGCTGCAGTAAGCCATAGCAAGCAATATTCTATATTATATATTAATATATTTCTGGTTCGGTTTTTTGCACTTGTACACAGGCCTACTGTGACTGGCCTTGGCCATACATGCTATGCCCTCCTTTCTGTTGTTCCTGCCTGTTCCTTTGCTCTTTTAAATTAGCCACTAAACCTTGGTTTTCATTTCCCTCATGACTTATTTCATGCAAATTAATTGATTACCACATAAGAATAAACTTGATGTAGGGGTTTTTAACTAATATTTTCAAAAACCATGAATATTGGGCATCTCAACAATCAGACAAGATCGATGAAGGTGCCCGAACATCAGTAAAGGGTACTGCTGAATTGTCAGATAGATGTTGATTTCTAGATAGAGGTAGATTTCTACCTGAACAATTCTGCTCTTTTTAGAGTTAACAAACAACCAAAAGTCGCAGGAAAGATAGTAATTGTAATGTGTATAGCCACCTTAAAGGGGTAGTAAACCCTGCTTCACTGCACTGCTCAACCAAGTTTTACTTTGTTGTTGTTGGCCTACAAATCCTAGAATAATGTAACATATAATAAAGTTTGAGGCGAACTGGAAGCTGTAGTCCAGCAAAATCAGGGTTATATTCTTAAATCAATATTGCACAATAAAACTTGTCCTCATCTCTACAGCCAGCGACTGCTTTAAAATGGAAAAAATTCTCCAATGAGAATTCTAGTTGGTCGGATTTATCAAAATTTTAAGTTTAAAACTTAATAAATAAAAAATCACCCATGTTCTGTTCATCCGTATGGGATTATAGAATAATATTTATCAAATGGTGAGTTCTATATTTCTTCCATTAATAAATAACATTCTAAAAATTTCATAGTAATGAATAGAACGTTGGTGAGTTTTTAATTCATTAAGCTCTAAACTCGAATTTCAATAAATCTGCCCTTTAATGTAATCATTATGTTGTCACTCATTTCTTACAGGAGATACATGGGGTAGATTTATCTACGTTCAAATTAAGATCTTTTTTATGCAGCAAAAATCATGATTTTGAATTCCCAAGGTTTTTAAGTGTGAAAATCTCAAAACAAGTCAATGGTAGTTATATTTAGTTATAGTATTTACAATTAAAAATCAACTATTTTTCAGTTTGAGTTTTTAAATTAATTTTATTTATGGCAAAAATGAAAGGAATATTTCACTGTGCTCCAGTTTTTTTCATGTTTTTAAGAGATCAGTTCATAAATAAGCACATATTCAAGATTTTCAGTTTTTTTTGGAATTCTAAAAAAAAAATTGAAAATTCAAATGTTGATAAATCTGTCTCATAGGTATTTGGCATATACATTTTTTCATGCTTCTTTAAACACTGTTGCTTTAACTCTGGTGCTAAAAAGATGAATTTGCAAAACAAACAAAAATCTGTGAAAATAAAACCCATGCCACTGAGATTTAAAGTATTTGTCATTTATATAGTTGTGTATTTTTTATAGATCTTTTTCTAGGGTCAACCCTAAATTCTGCTAGGACTGAATATCTTATTAAGGTCAGAAAACTCAACTGGGTCTTGGGCATTTCCAAGCAGTAATGGTGGTATCGCTTTTTATTAGTCAGTGGGAAGCAACCTACCATAAGCAGCGGGGCTTGGTTCATTACTTTAAGGGGGATAATTTATGTTAGAATTTAGGTTCTTACAAGGTTTTTTTAGTGTTAAAACTCACAAACTTGAATGATAAATTTAAATCAAGTATTTATTAAGCTAAAAAAACTTGAAATGTAAGACTTTGACATCTAAAAGCTTTTGAGGTCCTGTAGAGATCAATGGGGCAAAATTTGTATTTGACGTTTTCAAGTTGTTTTTTAACTCACAATTTAGAGGTATTTTTTTCCCATGATTTTATTCAACTGAATTTTTAATATTCATTTTTATAATAAATAAGGTAACATTCGTGTTTTGTTATAATGTGAGTTTATTCGAAGTAGCAAAAACATCTAAGATTATACAAATTTATATTTTGATAAGTATGCTGCTAAGTTACATCGAACAAACCACCCCAGAAACATAACCCCTAAAAGATCATTGATTTTTCTATGGGTTCAAGCTCACAGTAAGTTATTGGCCCAGGTCCCCTTTAAGTTCATAGTAATTAAACATAATGAATATGGTCTCTAAAACTGCAAATCATCCTTAACAAAAAATGTAATTCAAACATTCAGTCTGTGGTACCTGGTGTGACAAAAAACAAATAAAGCATAGAGAGCAAAGTTCTCAGCTACAGAAACTTTCTGTTCGGTTGTTTATTATCCAGTTCAACATTTCTTTCCATATATACTATATAAGCCTGAACAGCTGACATCCATTCGGGCCAAATGTCAACCATAATGAAGACACGAAAGCAAACTGTGTTAGCTTCAGAAATCCTAATGATTTGTGCTTTATCATATATATAATATGGTACATTTCTGGTATATTGTATATTTAGGTCTCACAAGCATAATGTTTGCTATTGTTTTCTAGCAACTGCTAAATTAGCTATGGCCAATCTGTGTAACACCACCACGCTCTGTTGAACATGGAATATCCAAGCAGGACCCTTGGACGCAACACAAATATACACATGTGCCCACAATGGAAGCCGTCTCTCTAAGGCGGCAAAACAAGCCCAAGATAAAGCACGTTTACGAACTGTGTGAGTTTGGGAACGCCTCATAGATTTGTAAGTGGTGACTGGGGAGGGGTGCTGGGCTGGCCTCCAGAGGCCTGGCTGTATGAGTGCTTGGGTGTGCTGGCCAGTATGCTGCCTGATTAGCATGCAGAACACTCCAGCATGCCTCCCTCTCACTGCTCCAATCTGTCACTGCTCAGCCAGAGGACGCTGCTGCCTCAAACGCTGCTCCTCAAATGAGACGGATAATTAGTTGCCCCGTACGGATGCCACACTCTTCTCACCCCTGATTGCTATCACCTTCTTGCTCCTGGCAGTTTTGACACCTCATAATCAGCCTGCTGCTTTTCTCCTTCATTCCGTTTCTTTCTGCATCCCCCCCTCTTTCATGCCTTCTTCTTATTTTGCTCTTTGTATCATAAGTAGGATTTTTTTATCCAGGTTTCATTAAATTAATTGCACTTGGATGGCGTACCTAATTCCCCATGTCCAGTAACTGTATCAGGGACTGCGCTACTTGTTCCCTTCCCAAACCCTATTCATACCTTCATTCCCAAATGTGACACTGCACCATTAGCTTCCCTGAAACCAATGATTTCACAAAGGGAGGTTAAAAAAGCTCAAAAACAACGTTTTTATAAAATGTTACAATGACTAGATTTTTAGATTTTTTTTTTAAACTGGAATATATTTTAGTTCCACTCAGCGTGAAATCACAATATAGGAAATATGCTTCTGCATCCAGGCAGTCTTGCTAGGAAAATCCAAGCCCTGCCAGTATCACCTTGGGCTACACAGCGAAATTCCCTGGTTTATACAAGGTGATATAAACAACTCTCCAGCACAAGTGTTACAGGATAGCGAGTGGGGTGTCTGCCCCACTGTACAGGTATGATTGAACATGCACTCGGTGAAAGTCTATATAAATATATGTGGGCACTTACAGATTTCTAGAAAAAAGAAATATACTTAATATATATATATATATATATTATATATATTTGAAAGCAGCAAGTAAGTTGCAGGTAAAACGTAGTCCCTTTGTAAAATGTATAATGAAGCAATAGAATTCTTAATGAATCAGATAAAATTGAGCATAGGACTGGCCAGATATGGGATGACTTTGATGTAGTTGGCCAGCTTAAATATATTGCAATATATGGACAAACAATCCCTGTGTTGTTTAAAGGTAAGGCATTATATTTAGTAGCAGTATACACAAAATGTCTCTGTCTTAAATCTATTGATAATGGGTTGAGTGCAGAGGACTCGTATTTGTCTATATGTATTTTGTGGTCACACCCTCATTGCACCCCCGCCTAATGTTTTTAAAAACTAGTGGTGAGCACAACTTTCCCTTGCTTCTTTTATATATATATATATATATATATATATATATATATATATATATATATATATATATATATATATATATATATATATATATATATACACACACACACACACACTCACACACACGCGGGCACACATATATAAATATGCATGTGAAAGAAAAAAATCAGTAGTTTTTATTTCTAAATTACACTGTTTACACTGCAAGTAATTCACTCTACCATATAGAATTTTATTCTTGAACCAATAAGTTGTAATTTTGGTGTGTAGACCATCCCAAGTTATTTTGTTGGATTCTGTGCTTTCAGAAAGAGCCAGCCAGCCAGTTCATGATGGAACTGCTTTCAGATAAGCTATTGTTTCTCCTACTCAGTGTAACGGAGAGAGTCGAGGTGGGACTTGGGTGATATCACTCCAGTGCAGCAGTAGAGGGTTGAAGACTGAAGTTTATCAGAGCACAAGTCACATAACTGGGGGCACCTGGGAAATTGACAACAATTCTAGCCTAATGTCAGATTTTCTTATGAAAAATGGATTTCAGCACAGTAGTCTGCTGGAGCAGCACTATAAACTGAATTGAAAAAAACACGTTTTCTCGTGGCAGAATCATTTTAATAAGGCACAATGATAATTAAAGGAGAAGGAAAGCTACAGAGGCATTTTATTGCCAATAGATTAGCTGCAATAGTGCAAGCTAGAATGCTATATTTATTCTGTAGAATGTTTTACCATACCTGAGTAAAAAGCTCTAGAATCTCTTTGTTTGTTTAGCATAGGAGCTGCAGTATTAATGTGGTGTGACATCACTTCCTGCCTGCGTCTCTCCCTGCTCTGGGCTCAGATTACAGTAGAGAAGGGAGGGGTGGGGGGGAGAGGAGCAAACTGAGCATGCTCTTGCCCAGGGCAATGAGGTTTAAGCTGAAGGCAGGAAGTCTGATACAGAAGCCCATGAGTACACAATAGAAGGAAAGAAATGCAGTATTTCTTTTGACAGGGACTCAGAGCAACATTACTTTGGGGGTTTACTGGTATATTTAGCTGGACCTTTCTGATAAGGCTTACTTAGTTTTAACCTTTCCTTCTCCTTTAATAAAGAAAAGGGACTAGGAGAATAAAAAGGCTGAATGTGGAGAGGTAGACATATAGGAGGACAACTAGTTTTGAGAGTTAATTTTTTTCTGGTGGGCCCCTGGAATCCCAGTCCAACACTGACTTAGAATCTGTTTATTGGGCCTAGAAACTCCTACTCCCTCAACAGTTTGCAAGTTAGCACATCATTTTGGACAAGATCACCATTGATAATGACTGTTCACCATTTGAACAAAGATTTACTACATCCTTCGAATCATGACCTGAACCCTGAAGCTTTTGGTGGGTTGGAATGCATTGAGCTGTAATTTTTTATCCATAACACAGACTATTTCTCCTATTACTATCTGTGATTATTATATTAAATTATTTTACAACATAATTTGATGATTCCACGATACAAATAATAACAGCAATTCTATCAGATATCATTATAACAAGTAATAATGCACAGCTCCGTAACAAAATGGAGAGCCTTGGAATCTGTCAGAGTGCTGTTTTACTCTCTAATATAACAAGCAGTGACAGTATAATTATCTACAAGCAGCTGTCCACGACTCTGGAGAGAGAGAGAGAGCTACAGGCTGTGCGTGGCATTACATCCACATTCTGACAAAATAATAAGCAGCCCAAGGTGTGGGACTGGTGTCAGTTTCAGTGTTTTCTCCCTCCCTTCTCTTCTGCAGATTTGAAAGACAAGACGGGAGAGCAAGCAGAAAGAGCTTGGTCGTTCTATATAAGGGCAAATTCCAAGGAATACACTGAGACTGCTTAGGTTGAAGAAAAATAAATACACTATTTTCAAAAGTTTTATTATAGCAGGGTTATGTTGGATAAAAGAATCTAATCATAACTGGGTTTGAAGTAAATAAATATAGAAAACTAACCCCTGTGTATATTGTGTATTGGGACAGTTTAGTACAGGGACACAGGCAGATGTATCAAAATTAGAATTTTCAAATTAGAAAAACCTTAAAACCCTCAAATTTCAAATGTGCGTTTAATTGGGCAAAAAATTAAAAATTTTTAAATCAACTCAAACACATTGAAATCACATTATACCCTTAATTTTTTTAATGAGTCTGCCAAATTTCAAATGAACCTCGAAAAACTGAAAATAAATTTCAGAATACAAGTCCCATTGACATCTAATGAACTCACCAGATTTTAGATGCCAGATTTTTCCAAGTTTTTGGCACTTAATAAATCTTGAAAACCTTTTTCAGGACTTTGCATTGAATTCACTATTCAAAAAAATATTCTCCCTGTTAAAACTATAACTTAAAATTAAACTTTGCTCCAGGTCTGGCAAATCATAGCAACCAATCGTGTTTACTTTCTACTATGTAACCAGAACATGGTACTTGCTGATTGGGTTATTAAACCTTGTGCAAAGATTTAAATTAGGTTAGCCCCATAGACAGTGCATTGAGTAATAGTTTGAGTATATTTACATTGTGGATGTAACATCAGGAATTACACTCACCACTGTAGAGAGGCAATGTCAAACACAAGGTCTCCTTGATTCTTGTGAGGTTATAGGCTTCAAGCTGGAATCTTGAAGGCAACCATGAAATCC
The DNA here is from genome assembly GCF_017654675.1 of Xenopus laevis. Classification (NCBI taxonomy): domain Eukaryota; kingdom Metazoa; phylum Chordata; class Amphibia; order Anura; family Pipidae; genus Xenopus; species Xenopus laevis. The sequence continues at coordinate 72,005,328 of NC_054387.1, read as the reverse complement.
TGCAGAGAAGATCTTGACTACAGTATCTATGACCAGTTGTCCATAAGAGGGCAATTCATAGTACTAAACCACTTTCATGAAAGAAGTTATATTTATGCATGTATTTAAGAAGTGAAATGTAGAATAAAGCAGAGAAGCAAACCCTACCATATCCATCCATGTTCCTCTGCATTTCATTGGTCATCTCTATTTTCTATTGCCTATATATCTCTCATCTCTATATATCAACTGATATAAGTTCTTTGAAACTTATGCATAATGTTTCATGAACTTTTTCTGTTATGGCTGTGGTATACATTATTCTTTTATGTTACTGTGTTTTTTTTTTATTTACTAGTTTTATTTATGTATCTATATGTTTTACACATTTTACAAATTGGTGGTCCAGCCAGCCAATGAAATCACAAAAACTGGTATATGTACTACAGGTATGGGACCTGTTATCCAGAATGCTCATGAACTGGGGTTTTCTGAATAACAGATCTTTCCTAATTTGGATCATACCTTAAGTCTACTAGAAAATCAGGTAAACATTAAATAAACCCAACAGGCTGGTTTTGCTTCCAATAAAGATTATTTAAATCTTAGTTTGGATCAAGTACAAGGTACTGTTTTATTATTACAGTGAAAAATGAAAATTATTTTTAAAAAATGATTATTTGGATAAAATGTAGTCTATGGAAGATGGCCTTTCTGTAATTCAGAGCTTTCTGAATAACGGGTTTCCGGATAACGGATCCGGACTGTACTGTTAACAGACTCATTTGATTGAATGTTTGAGTAACATTTTTGGCTTACACATTAATCTACTAAATGGACTTTGAAATCATTGTATTACACAACCCATTAATAAGAACATTTAGGGGCAGATTTATCAAGTGTCGAGGGGAATTCGAGGGAGTTTTTGAAGTTAAAAAATTCTAAATTCAAAGTAATTTTTTGGATACTTCGACCATCTAATAGGATACTACAACTTTGACTCCGATTCAAAGTAAAATAGTTTGAATATTCGACCATTCGATAATCGAAGTACTGTCTCTTTAAAAAAAACAGATGTCAATACATTGCCAAATTAAACCTGCCGTAGTGCTATGTCAGCCTATGGGGACCTTCTAGAGCATTTTTCTACGTTTTTGGAAGTCGATCGTTTAATCGTTTGATCGAACGATTTTACTTCTACCATAGGGTACCCTAATTTGCTGAAAAAAACTTTAAAGGGATACTGTCATGGGAAAAAAAATTTTTTTCAAAATGAATCAGTTAATAGTGCTGCTCCAGCAGAATTCTGCTCTGAAATCCATTTCTCAAAAGAGCAAACAGATTTTTTTATATTCAATTTTGAAATCTGACATGGGGCTAGACATTTTGTCAATTTCCCAGCTGCCCCAAGTCATGTGACTTGTGCTCTGATAAATTTCAACCACTCTTTACTGCTGTACTGCAAGTTGGAGTGATATCTCCCCCCTCCCTTTTCCCCCCCAGCAGCCAAACAAAAGAACAATGGGAAGGTAACCAGATAGCAGCTCCCTAACACAAGATAACAGCTGCCTGGTAGATCTAAGAACAACACTCAATAGTAAAAACCCATGTCCCACTGAGACACATTCAGTTACATTGAGAAGGAAAAACAGCAGCCTGCCAGAAAGTATTTCTCTCCTGAAGTGCAGGCACAAGTCACATGACATGGGGCAGCTGGGTAATTGACAAAATGTCTAGCCCCATGTCAGATTTCAAAATTGAATATAAAAAAATCTGTTTGCTCTTTTGAGAAATGGATTTCAGTGCAGAATTCTGCTGGAGCAGCACTATTAACTGATCCATTTTGAAAATTTTTTTTTTCCCATGACAGTATCCCTTTAACTTCCATATTCGAAGTTGAAGTATTTTAATTCGATGGTAGAATTTCAAAGTATTTTTATCTTCGAAATTCCACCCTTGATAAATCTGCCCCTATATAAGTACTGCTAACCCCCAGGAAAATAATTGTGAAAGAAGCAGTACTTACTAATGTATTGAACGCAAAATCAGAAGAAACTACACAGTTGAGATATTATCCACACACTTAAGGGTAGATTTATTAAGGGTCGAATTGTAAATTTGAATTCTCAAATTTTTTTTGGTGTCAGAATTCACCCATTCAAATTTTAATCTCCCTATTCGATTCGATGTAAATGTGAGATTTATTACACCTTGACCATGCCCATTCGAATATTCGCCACCTAAAACCTGCCAAGTTCATGTACAAGTCAATGGCAGAGGTCCGTTGAGTCATTTGGAGATGTTTATAGCCTTCCTGATATTCGAGTTTTTTTCGGAGGGAAAACTCGAATCAATACGAATCTAATTTTCAGATCGTTCCTATTAGATTGAATATTAGACATTTACATTTTTTCTTAAATAACCTCCCATTCGAGTTGTGAGTATATTTGAATTTATTAGAGTTTAAAATTTGACCTTTCATAAATCTGCCCATTAATGGCTGTTTACATGTTTTTTTTTTAAAAAAAAAAATGGAGTATTCAACGGCAAAAAGTCTGCAAAATCTTTTGAAACAGCTTAAATTCTGAAAAAACACCTCCCATTGAGTTGTACAAAAGCTTGCCAGATTTTAGATTCTGGATAAATTGTGAACTTTTGAGTTCAGAAAACCGCATTTAAACTAAAATCATAGTAAAAACTCACAATCACAACTTTTGATAAATCTTTGCCCCAAACTGTTTCACATCAAAGAAGAATGTGTGTTTGGCAGAAAGTGTTCAACTACTTTCAATACCATTCTGCTCTATGGGGTGTTGGAGGTCTTAAGTAGTGCTGAGCTCTAACACCCCTATTAATCCCTGCTGCAAATTGCTAATAGGGATTAAGGTTTCAAACATTGGAACAAATGGCTAATATTAAATGACAATTTTTTAAATAAATGTATTGTTTTTTTTTAACAAATAGTAACCATCACGAAACTCTGAGAACATAAATTAAGATATCAACAAATATCAATATAAATTTATGACAGAATGCATTGAACAGAGATAGTTTACATAAAAACAACATTTTAAAAAGTTAAAAAGTATTTTATTGCTTCCTTGGGACATAAGATTAATACAATCTACAGTAAATGTACAATATATATATATATATATATATATCAAAAGTTATATTTAGTGTAAGTAAAACAACTAGGATTTTCTTGGTTTCAAACAAACCCCTATTTTAATGCAAATAACATTTTATTAAACATGGGAAAGATAAATATAAAAAAAAAGTTTTTCTATTTCGGTTCTTTATTTCACAACTTTTTTTATACAGTTTTACATAAACAAATGTAAATTGTAAAATTTGAATCTGGTTTCAATTCCACTGTTATACAAATGGTTTCTATATAAATCATTTTAAAATAGTTGCAGCATCAAAATAAATATCAAACATACAAAAAAAACTTTACATGTTAATGTTTAAACTTTAGAAATTCTTTTAATTTTTTCAATGATGCTTTTATATAAATACCTATACAGTTTGTCCTTGAAATAATATGTTCTTGCAATATATTTAAGAGCCTAAACAGTTAATAGTTGGTAAAGGGAATTTATTTACTATATATTTATATCACTATACTTGTGTTAAGCAATTTCATTTGTTTTTTTTTAATTCTCAAAAGAAAGGCAAACGTGGAAATTAAAAAAAATACATTTCAGGTGCAACAAAGATTTTGATTCTGTTTCTACTTTATGTAGCTATTGTTTTTTTTGTCCATTCTAATGTTCTGATTGGCTGCATGCCGATTTAGCGTTTCCTTCTTCCAATCTGGTTGCTTGAATTACCTTTTGAATACAAAGCACTTCGTATCTTGACAGCGCTATATAAATAAATGATGATGATATTTCAGTTTGTTCATCTTAATTATGCAGATTATTATGTTTCTATCATACAAATGTATACATACTAACCCAATCATGAGTGGATGTAGTTAGTTGTATATATGGGAACATGTAAAGACACAAACCTCTCTCTAATCATGAACAATGTTTTTTGGTTATGGAATAAAACTTTTAAATAGCTCAAATATGCTGACATTTATTTCTATTTAAGGTGTCTACCTAGAGATATTTAATATTTCAAAAAATTGGAAGCTATTAGAGAAAAATAAACAAATATAATACAATCTATAATATACAATACTTAAATGCCCCACAGTATTCTTGATTCTTAATGGTAATTATAAAAAAAAAATAGCATGGTGCAAGGAGATGGTCAGTTCAATGTTTCAGCACTGTTACTCCAGGAAGTTCGTTCTCGGTTGTCCATCGTTGAAGTGTGAATTAAGATGCCTAAAAAAGTCTTCATGAGATCTCCTTGCAGTTGGAAAAACAGCTTTACAGAACTCACACACGTCAGAGCTGTTCTGATCCCATTTTCTGTAACCTGGAGCTGGAAGATCCTTTTCTTGATGCATAACGGGCTTCCAAACATCCTGCACAAAAAGGAAAGCTCATGGTCATTGCTTGAACCTTGTTATTATACGGTATCCACTTCTTAGCAGGAAAATATTGGCAAATGAAACCTGAAACATTCACTAGGAAAATTTATGCAAAATATAATCTTATCTCTAATAAAGTTCAATCTAAGACTGTAGATAAAGAAAAATTTACTAAAAATTAGGTAAATGGATGAAGGTATTCAAAAAATGTATTGTACTATTTTAAAAAGGTATTTTATAGAATAATATATTAAGTATTTTTTATAATGATAGCATATTATATAATTCATATGACTATAGAAGTATATTTATTGTTGTTATTATTAATATTTATTAAAAATAGCTATTTTTTAACAATGCCTGGAAGTAAAAAAAAAAAACACCCTTAAAATTATAAATGGAACCATCTGAAGAAAGAAAGAAAGAAAGAAAGAAACTATAGTCTTTTTATTTACCTGCTTGTAGTTTTAGGTACAACTGCCCAAGGCTCATTTTTTAATGTGGGAGAGAAGGTACCGTATATACTCGCGTATAAGCCGAGTTTTTCAGCTCCCAAAATAAGCTGAAAAATGCTGCCTCGGCTTATACGCGGGTCAGTTAAAAAAAATTACCTCTTCCGTGCTGATGGCTGCGCCTGCGCCTTCCCTCTCTTGCTGACTGCTGCCTGGCTGACGCCCCTGACTCCCAGGCTAGGGAGTGTGTGTGCCCGCGGTGCACGCTCCCTGCAAGGCGTGCTGCTGCTAGTGGTGTCGGAGGAGGAGAGAGTCAGGGAGGGCGCCATAGAGAGAGAGAGAGAGGTCTGAGCCTGGCTGTGTGCGGCTGGGAGAGTCCGTGGGGATGAGCCAGACAGCGGGCGGCAGAGCTGAGGGACAACAGAGGAGAGAGTGAGGCGAGACCGGCAGCAGCAGCTTAGAAGGCGCAGGACAGGGCAGAGTGGGACACACGGACAGACGCTACCACTGACTGCGGGGGGAGCGCCTCGCACTTCTGCAGCCTGACATGTACGGTATGTGATCATCATTAACAGCATGGACTGTCTGCTAGAGAGAGAGAGAGAGAGAGGTCTGAGCCCGGCTGTGTGCGGCTGGGAGAGTCCGTGGGGATGAGCCAGACAGCGGGCGGCAGAGCTGAGGGACAACAGAGGAGAGAGTGAGGCGAGACCGGCAGCAGCAGCTTAGAAGGCGCAGGACAGGGCAGAGTGGGACACACGGACAGACGCTACCACTGACTGCGGGGGGAGCGCCTCGCACTTCTGCAGCCTGACATGTACGGTATGTGATCATCATTAACAGCATGGACTGTCTGTAGGCTGCATATAGTCTGTCCCCCCCCCCCTCTCTTTTGTGTCTGTGTGTGATTCCTACTGTGGTCTTTTGTCTGTCACCCTAAATGTGTAAGTAGGCATGGTGTGTGGAGGCGTGACATGATTATTGAAACTTACCAGTAGCTGCTGCATTTCTCACCCTAGGCTTATACGCGAGTCAATAAGTTTTCCCAGTTTTTGTAGGTAAAATTAGGTACCTCGGCTTATACACGGGTCGGCTTATACACGAGTATATACGGTATTTATTTGTGTCTCCCAGCATTGAGATTATGAAATGGAACCAAGTAAAATTAGCAGAGTTTATCTGGTGCACACTGCAAACCATTCAGTGAATGTGAGTGAGTGAGTGGGTGTAAATGATGCTTCCAGGTTTGTGTTATCTGTTAATTACTGCATTGTACAAGAACTGCTAGATTGTTTCAGCACTGGCCTACAGCATTAAAAAAAGTGCTCTGAAAGCAATAGAAGATAATGCAAGACAGAATGACAAAGATGGAGCCAACTGTAAAGTTTAAAGTTTATCAAATAAGTTTTATCAAATAAGTACTAAGAACAAGTACTAAAAATCTATAATGACAGTTTCTATTTTTTACACCATTACAGATGGTCAATAATGTAAATAGGCTTGTCAATGACGTAAAAGAGCGGATCATAGAGGTGGATTCTGGCAAGATGTGTTTGTATTGATAAATAATTGTGTAAGACTGGAATAAGTGACATACAGGTGAAGGCAATGTAGTTTGATTTTGAAATAGGTCTTATAATATTACAGTATCCTTTCTACATTCTCACAGGGGACATAAAGGGCAACTATCATAAAAAGTGAGAACGTATAGATAGAACTCCTTGTATGAAATGAAGTAACTTTTGTAAATTCATGTCCATGAGTAGACTGTTGTGAAGAACACAAGGGCATCTTTACAGATTGCAATAAAGGAAGATGCTTCTTAAAGGAGAGCTAACCCCCACCTTATTTGTCTGCAATTGCCCCCCCTTGCACTGTGCATTAGTAAAAAAAACAGCCCCTTAAAAAAATATGATCCTAAAATGCAGCGCAGCAGAGCTACAGTGCACCATCTTCCACCCCTTCATATTCTTTTGGGGCTCAATCCCGACACAAAGCCTGTGGGAGCATGCACAGTTGGGCCAAGTAAGGAATCGGCTTTAACTGTGCATACTCAAATCGCCCTTGAGCCCTGAAAGAATACGAAGCAGCGGAGAATGGTGCCCTGGAGCTCCACTGCATTTTAGGGTCAGATTCTTTTAAGGGGTTGTTTTTTTTACTAATGCACAGTGCAGGGAGGGGAGCATTGGCAGGCAGTTTAGGGGGGTTTAGTTCTCCTTTAAGGTGAAAAAGAATGAGAGCTGTAAAGTTGAGGAATACCCTCCCTGATCTGGAGGGCAGATAGAAAAGATGGTTTCAAGAAACAGCTGAAACTATAAAATATATACACGTTTACTTATTAACAATTTTTATATAAAGTCGATTGAGGGGCTGGACCAATTGCCCTTTTGGATTCAGGAAGGAATTTGAAAATGTTTAACTCAAACTACAGCAACCTAAGAGTGGCAAGGTCCCTATTTTAATGTGAAAACTTCCATTTACCAATCATACACATGCTGAATGGACCTGTTCTACCACATATAACTGTCAGTTAATAGCTTTTGGAATTTTACAGCAGATCTCATGAATTTATACCTGTAAAGAAATGTATTATTCTATTTATTATAACGGAAGTTCATGCCACATTTGGATGGAATACTATTTAAGAATGCTACATGATTATAAGCCAATACATACTGAGTGTCATATTGAATAAATTTTGGTCCCCTTAGTGACTTCCCCCTTTTATGTATTGTCACATCTAACTGTCAGAATGTGTGTTCACCTCTCATATTATCTATAAATAATGATCTTAATGATGCTCTTCACATCCAGAAGAGCTGTATAGTGTGAGGGAAGTGATTCATGTTTTAGTTAACTTTTAGTATGCTATAGAATGGCTAATTCAGTTGGTCTTCATTTTTTCTTTTTTATAGTTTTTGAATAATTTGCCTCTGACTTTTTCCAGCTTTTAATGGTGGTCATTGGCCCCATCTACAAAACAAATGCTCCGCAAGGCTACAAATGTATTGTAATTGCTACGTTTTAATACTCTTCTTTTTTTCTAATCTCTCTATCTCCTATTCGTATTCCAGTCTCTTATTCAAATAAATGCATGGTTGCTAGGGTAATTTGGACCCTAGAAACCAGATTGCAAACTAGAGAGAGCTGCTGAATAAAAAGAATATCATTCTCTACATCATACTAAAAGTTAATTTCAAAGTGAACTAGCCCTTTAAGGTAGCTATATATGCACCAGGTTGACCACATTGCCCCACTACTGGTGCATCTACAGGCACCTTAGGAGAACTGTCACTTGGGCCTGCTGGATCACAGTTTGGCTGTCCAGAATGAAATCCAGTCTACAAAATAATACAATACCAAATACAAACCTATAAGGGATAGAGACTACAGTTCCCTCCACTTACCTTACTTATTAAATTGGTCAAGAAGCAGATAACTGGTGCAAAGGCAGCCAGGTCTGTGTCCAAACTGGACAATATCCGACTGTTTGGCTCATGGAAAAATCCATCAGATAACTCAGTTTATGACTTATTTTATATTGCCATTTGAAGCAACCAAAGAGCAGATGGTTTTATAGGAGGAGTATTTATACTTCATGTTCCCCAAAGTATATTAGATTTTTTCACCAAACCGAGAAATTCTGATGACGATAGAAAGTAATGTATGACAGCCTTCCAGGCTCGTTCAGTATCCTTGGAATCATTTACAAGTAAATAAACCATTCTGCTCGAGAAATGTTATAAATAGGAATGTTTAGAAACACAACTCACTTTCGTTGAAGGGTAGGGACAGAAACATACAGGCCATATGGAATCTCTTGAGCGTATCTCGGGATGTCCATGCAAGCATGTCAGTCTCAAGATTACAGTAGAGTTGTGTACAGATGCCGTTTTAAATGTTTTTAGGAAATGTAAGAAAGCATATTGTGCCTGGGGGGAGGCAATTATTTGGCAGCATGTAGATGTGATGAATATGTGTTGAAACATTCCATGAATCACTATTATCTGCCATATTGGCACATCGTGTCAGAAACAATTGTGTTTTCAACTGCCATGAAATGTCTGTTTTACCTGACCTTTCTCTTTACGGACCATGCATTTCTCCCAACTAATGCCTGCCATACTGTCTCTACATTGTGTCTTCTTACCAACTGGGACTGTTGTATAATAAAGTCTAGCATGTTAATAAACAAAATTCAATTTTCCTATTGCCGCTTAAGTCACAGCTCATAAATCCATGTCGTATTGACTTCAACAAATGATGCAACAACTAACTAAATACACAAAACTAAATTCTAGCAAAATAATTTTGTGATATTGCATATACTGGATATCAACAACTATCCACTCGGCCTCCTAAACTATTTCTAATAACGTCTAAAAATGATTTAGAAACTGAGGGGTTGGGGTTGCTGGGAATTTTATTTCTCCAACAGCTGGAACACCAAATGTTCCATATTTCAGTTCATTAAAACAATGAACATCGCTTCTAAAAATGGTTACGTGTGGTCACACTGTACATACAGTCTTCTAATTTCCATCTTATTCAACTAGATATGTTATAAATGAGACAACAGGTGTAACAGAATATATCAGATATTCTTTCAAATTTCCAGAATGTCAAGAAAACATCCCTTTATTCCATGCCCTCCCAGCACCAAAATCTAATATTTTACTTATAGCTGTCGCTAGTTATCAACTACTTTTATCTTCCTATTAATCTAGTAGGTTATTACAATTTGTTATCCCCAACAAGCTGGTTGGGGGCAGTCTAAAAGGCAATTCTTATTGCTTAAAGGGATATTCCTAACACTAGTATAGGTTGACCATTATAGTGTTTTCAGACATCTATAAGACTGTTATATATTAATGGGTCATCATCAAATGTTGGGACAGAAAATGTGGCTGTGGCTCGACCCCCAAGAAGTCTGATACCTACTGTCTTCGGAGAAAGAGAAGGCTATTTACTGGGTATGTACAACAGTACAAAAATAGCTTCCGGAGTTTTCGGAGCAAAAAAGCTGGCAACTAGTTGGTAAAAATTCATATTTTGTTTTGCAGTAGGCAATATTGGATTCTTGCAGCAGGCACTTCATCATAGGTTTTTGGGTTTGAACAAAGTATGTAGTCATAATTAATACTATTCATAAATAGTACCTTTCACCATTCTAATTCAAGAATCTATAGGAACCCATAGAATCTAGGAACCTATAGTAACCAATCAGATCTTTGCTCTCAAACAGCTGTCCACTAAATGCTATCTGTAATGGTTGCAATGGGTTACTAGACTGATACAAACTGTGCACATTTTTTTTTTTAATTCCCCCATATAGATCATGGACACTTCTAGGAAATGCTGTCAAAGGGGTGTTATTTTTAAGTCCAATCACAGCTGCCCCGCAATAATGACCTTAGATTAATATGCTTGGAGTGAAAAATCAGACCATAACTAAACAATTGTTGGCTTACTTTACATTTCTAGATCTTTCTGTTCCTTTTATTAACACATTTTTTATAATCATGCTGGAAAAACTGCTTCCACATCTGATCCTGAATCTCACTAACCAAAGTCATTTCAAGATCTCCCCCTTCACCCTGGTGCGAAAGTCAATTATCTAACCTTCTGCCCTGTGCCTTTTGACAGCTCAACACCAATTCGCTTGAATTTTTTAAGCTGCCTACTTTCCCATCAACTTGTAATCACACACCAGCTGTTTCTAGTGTTCTGGTATGGAAAGAAAATAGACAATACAGGCTGCCATCTACTGAAATCTCAGCACACAAGCAAAAACAAAACCCACAAGAGTAAGACAAGAACACAGGACCAAGATCCTATTCCAGCTCTGTAGAGCATAAGATTTTTTTCCAGTAGTTAACCAACCACTAGAAACACCCACATGTTCAATGACCAGAGCTCATTAAAATCATTATTTAGGAGCAAAAGAAAAAGCAATGGAGTTGTCAGAAAATTAATTTTGGAAATAATTCCTAAGTTAGTCAACAACCCACCCAAATGCAAATGACAGTCCAAATTGGCATTTTAAAACTGTACAGTTAACTAGGTTGATTTTACTGAGCCATAGACGAGCTTCTTATGGAGTTCAGTATTTTAGGTGGATAACTCTGCCTTCACTATGGTCATCTACCTAAATGCTAAACAGTGATGCCTAGCCAGACATCCAGGGAGCAAAAGCACCGCTAAACCTTTGGATAAACAGAATGAAGGTAATTTTCTTCTATACATATTGAAAAAATTACCTGATGTGGTCCTCTAACTGTCCTTCCTGGTGTTTCTGCTGATTCAGGAGCATCCTGGATTTCAGGACTATAGAAAGTGTTTGTGTATTTTCTCACTGGGCTGCTGACAGCCTGAAGAAGGTCACTGTCCTCTGCAGTTTGCAAATTGCTGCCCCGGTAGTTATTCCCCAAATCGGCATGATTTACGGTTTCCAGGTTACAAGAGCCCCCTGTTAAGTGGTGAGTATCTGTTGTGTTGGGCTGCTTTGTACTTAAGTTGTTGATAAGAATTGGTGCTTGAGTATGCAACTGATTAGGGTGTTGAGTTAAAACAGGAATATGTAATTTTTCAGGGTTGCTTTGTAAGAATTCAGAGTCATCATCGTTTGGTGGGAATTTGACACTGAATTCTGAGAGGGATTCTACAAAAATGCTCTCATCGTCTGCTCCCAGTCCACGAGGTGTTATAGATCCAAAAGACGATTTATCACTTTTAACACTGGATGCAATGTCTTGTTCTTCTTCGTTTTGTTCATCTGTGCACTGAATAGGCATGGAACATTGAAGAGGAATTTCTGCAGAAAAAATGGAATAAAGAATAATGACTAACTTGTTTATTTTCTATTTATTGAATGTAAAAACTAAACCCAAAAGATCAGATTGGGCTTGTCTACTCCAACCAATGCCACATTCTGCACCTTGTGCTGAATTTTTATTTGCTCTGGCACCCTATAGTGTTCTGCACTTCTTCCCCTTGTTAATAGTATATGAGTCATATGGTTAAAAGAAGTCCTTAATCCCATCGAGCCTTCATTTCCTGTTAAATTTCAAATAAATATTTTGCAGTGAGTGGGCAGTAAAAAGATTCAACACCTATAGCCAATGTCAACGTTACTTGGAAAGAGTTTTTGAATAACAAGAGAAGTTCGGATTACCAGAGGAATTCTCCTTCTTCAACAGAAATGTATTGAGGTGCAGGCTTTGTTTTCTTGTTAACCTGCAAATGTGACTGAATTCCTCTTTCATTTCTGAGAAAATTTGTTCAATGCCTTGCCTGCAAATGTAAAAAACAAAACAAATATATTGCTAAATAAAGAATTAATGTACGATTTTATATTTCTCTGTGTCATAAACTTTAGAGAGAAGGATCATTTATCAAGAGCATATAAAAACACAAATAACAAAGAGGCAATAAGGATAAGACAAAATTTTAGCAAAATTTACAAATTCTAAATGTGCTGATTGACTTCTGGCTATAACATTTGTGAATATGTGGCTTCAAAACATTTTGCAAAATGTTCTTTGATGTGATTAGGTGAAGGGCCCCATCTCATGTTTTCAGATTTCAATTGATTTCCTCGGGCTAATTTAAATAACATAGGTTCTGTTTGGTTCGTATGGGTGCACTGCAGCATTTGCATTAGTTAACCAGCCTTTCCATTTGTCCAGCGCCATTTAACACCCATTGTGAGTAACAGGAGGAGAACCTGTCAGAGTCACTGTTTTATAGGGGAAAGGTGGAGGGAAGGGAAAAAATTCAGAAAAGTGAAGTATTAAGTTGGACCTCTGGAGCAGAACATTAAGCTTTCAAGCCAAGGAGAGCACATGCAGAGTCATCACTCTATGGACCGACATTCATGGCCCTGTGTGTTCTTTGGCCAAGTGCAAGGTCCCTTTTCAAAACAGCAGTTCCAATATGGTTTGTTAGATATTTTGATAATGACTTAGAACTCAGAAAGGCATTTTTCAGAGAAGCACATCATGGGTGGTTTCCTTTCTTCTACACGTGCAGAGAAAAGAGGTTAGTAATTGGTGCCAGAAGACGAAGAAGTGAGAGGCCACAGTAAATTATCAGATGTGTCGTGCAAACCAGGAAGTAAGATAATTGGCTGGTTCCTAAGGAGGGTACAGAGACACAAATACATTGCACACTTCACCCAAAATGAGTGCTCTGTTGTGTACTAAACCTGAAAAAAAACTGTGTTGGCGGAACCCGAGGTTAGTTAGTACTGCTATGGGGCTCTGTCTTACATAGATTTGGTCTTCAGACTGTGGGAAGCAGAAAAGCAGCCACATGCAACAGGATGTAATTAAAATAATGTCTGTTTTAAATGAGCTTTGGATGAACTTTGAAGCCACAAGGTTTCTCTCCTTTAGACTTGTCCTGTCATACTGCAGGAAATCATGCATTAGTGACTTTTATGTTCATAGAAATGCATATTCCAATAACTTAAAACCAGATTTAACCAAAGTGAGATATTTTGTGTAAAATGCCCCTGCAGCTGGACTAGAATGTCAAATTTCCATCTAAAAGCACATCAATATTTCACAATCTTACTCTTCTTCCTTTTGTTTTTTAGCTAAAGGCAGCCATACAAGGGTTGACCGATCGGATGGAAAGCACACAGGGTCTATTCAAGATATGAGCGCCTTTGTACTGATCCAATAATGCACGCCTTTGAGATTGTTCTTCAGCTCTTCATCCGCCAATGAACCATCTACATGGTGTGTCAGCAGCTGCCCGATCCCCAAACAGTCCAATATCCATGGCAGATGATATTGTTGCTGCCAGTTCCGACTGATATCCATGGTACATAAGTAAACCAATCATTTTGTACAATATTATTGGTACATGTATGGCCATCTTAACTACCCCTCTACACATGAAGAATTCTGTTCAAGATACATTAGTTTTCTTTGAGTTTGGATCACAAAGTTAATGTGACTCTTACCTGAACATGCATGCTAAAAAGAAGTCTTCTTTATCAATAGTATGAAATAAAAAAATGACCAGAATAGAAATATGTTTAAATAATGACTTCTTGACTATTCATCTCATGGAGAAACATTGTTTTCAGTAAGTGCTCCCATAAGGGGGGAGCAAGCACGTTTAAGAAAAAAGTTCAGGTAAATATACACCAAGAGAGATTCTAACCTGGTGCCTTTATGTTTTGGTGCATCTTGGACACACCCTATAAGACCTAGGACATGCCATCATTCTCACCTTCAGCTCTGTCCAATGCTGCCTGTTTCGGATATATATTTGGTGTGTTTTCAATGCTTTTCAGTGAATGGGGGTTAACACTAATTCTGGTGAAAGTTAGCAATTTCAGATGAAAACCCTGATTGAGACCCATCAAGCAAAAGAAGAGTGGCCGATGTTGCTGATGCTGAAAGAGCAGGCAGCGCAACAATGTGAATTACTTGCTAACTTTGCCCACAGCCTGTATAGAGAAATAAATAAATCACCTTACTGGTATACATTATGTAACATACCTGGAACAGTCAAGGGCAGAGACAGCTCCTGTGGAATCTTGTAATGTTTTACTTTTCACCTTAAAGAAAGTAAAATAAATCTTCAGATTGAATTTTTATTATAGCAGAATTTTTGTTGGTTATAGGCTTTTATACATTGCAATCGCACCAGTGTATGAGTTTTATTGCATTTATATGGATGAAATAAAAAAAAAAATAGTTCTCATTTATGGGTTACCGTCTCTATAAATGCACTGCTTTATAAATATGCCAAATGCTTATTGTGAGGGTTATAGCACAAACTATACCATTGGAGTATATAGAGACATTGGGTTCCCAGAGCACATTTTTAACCTCTCTTCTCTTATTTCAGCCTTGTACAGATACCAAATTATGTGGGAGGATAAATATTGTACCCCAAAATGTATTTACAACCAATCTCTTTTTTTAATAATAAATTGCGCTATGGAGAATGGAATGTGCTACATCCTTATAGGGTTTCCTCCCTAGAATCCACCTGGGCCACACTAGGTCCTGACTACTAAAGTTGACATCTTTGTTATTAGAGACAATGTCTACTTTATAAGCTACTCCAGGTCAAATTACCCTTTATGGTTATTAAAGCCTGAACGTTTGTTTTTGGCAGCAGAAATTGGCCAGAGCAGGGAAAACAAAATTCAGCTTAATCTGATATTAGCATGCAACTCAGGCAAAAATGCAATTGAAATGGGTGGGAATTTAATAAAGATGCTGCAGAATTTTTTCTGAGAAGGATAATAAAATATTAGCATAGATGAAGACACATGAACACTAATGAAAGATTCTTAAAATTATATGGGAGAAATGTGGGGTTATGTCATCCCCTAGTGGGCAAGCTGTTTATGACAATGGAATCTATACTTAAATTCCATTTTATGATGCCCCTGGGTTGCCCATACTCAGTTTAAACTAAAACAACCACCCCCTACTCATAACACACCTTCCGGGTTCAGATATTACAAGTTCACCATCACTGTGAACAAAATAGTGAAAAAAAACCTGTGATAATATGTGAGTCAAATGTTTGCCAGTCTAAAATCGGCCAAACAAGTTAAGGGGGAGAGACTTAATATCAATGCCTACAGAATAAGCCACAATGCACATGACTTGGGTATGGGCCTGTAGCTTTTTTGGCGGCAAAAGTGCAAAGCTTGGTCCAGGTCTAGTAACCGATAGCAACCAATCAGCAGGTGCTATTAATTAGTGAAAATCTGGACAAAATTCCGCCAAATCTAGGTTGCTGGAACGTCTCTTGCTCTGTGTAATTGAATGTTGTAATTGGCTTTCTATTACTTTTATTTCTATTTCTATATAAATAATATTTAATTTTGTTGCTTTTTTAACATGTATTATTAGTGTACTGGTTTTCTAGACAGGCGTGTTGGGCGGTAAGTACATGTGAGTGAGGGATACGTACCTCTCCCTCAAGGGCAGGCTGTAGCTTGTTATCTTCTGATTTATGCCTTTCGATGGCTTGTTTTAAGAGAATTTTTAGAGTCTTGATCTCCCCGTTTTTGTTATGCACAAATGACTCAAAGGCCTTCTGGGATTCCTCTAGTTTCCTCAGCTTGAACCTTTCATTCTCCAGTTGCTCCTACAATAGAAATGGGTACCAAAGTAATTATAGCCACTCAGGTCAAGCAGGAGACAAAGTGCATTGTAATGCCTGATATCTGTCAAATTTCCCCTCTTTACTGCCAAAAAATGTGTGTCCAAGCCCCATATTAAGCATCACCCAGACTCCTATGCATGTGCATGTTGAGCAAGTGTCCAGGCTCTAGGTTTGGGACAGCATGGATATCCTCAATGTGATAGGACAACTGTTACAGGCCACCGAAGTACTCGGCTGGGGGGGGGGTATTGAAAATGTTGTTGTAGGTAGCTATAGGTGCTGCTTGCATACTTATTTTTCTTATCTGGTAACAGTTTATTTTGACATTTCTGGGGGTTTATTTGCCGACACTGGCAATTTTATATCAGCAAAGTAACCCATAGCAGCCATTTAAAAATTAGCTTGAAACTGAAAGTGGCTATCTAATTGGTGGCTGTAGGTTACTGCAGCAGTATTAAGATGCCCTGTGCTGGAAAATGAGCCCAACTCCATGGCTGATTATTAAACTGTAAGGGAAGTCCTACTGATCTGGCTAAAATTGCTTCAGAAGCATAAAAATGGGATTGATCAATGCACAGTCCCTGGCCCTGTGTTTTATTAATAATAACAATAATAATAACAAAAACAACAGATTTTTTAGGAGCTACCACATTTTCAGTAAAAAAATGGTTATTATATGTAAGTTTATCATCATTTATTGTTAGCTCGTTTAATTGCATGATAATAAACGCTGTTTTCAAATACATGTATGCACATGTATTGGCTGGCGGTGAATTGTAAAGACACAGGTTACACTGTTAATAAGCTACATTTTAGAAACAGCAGTGCAGTGCAGCTGAATGAATACTGCATTTAGTAGAAATTCCATTTAGAGCTATCTGTAAAATTAGTAAGAATGTTGCAGTTCATTTGCTGCCCCATTGCCAAAATACCCGTCACTGTATGCCTCTGTTGGCTGGGCAGACATTCTATTTGGAAAAATAATTCATGGCAATGGTAAGAGCCAATGTAAACTCTTTAAAGGAGAAAGAAAGTTTAAATCACAGATGGAAGGCAAGTCTTGGGCACCTTCCAGTTATTCTACTTACTTACCTGTTAATTCCTTGTTCTTTAAGGAAATATTTGGCTGTGGACAACATGCTCTGCCTGCAAATGAGCTGGCTGGGGCGTGGCACTTACCTTGCCTTGTTGTATAAACCACCCCCACTTAAATTGTAACCATCATACAATGTGTTAAAGCCAGTCATTACCATCACAGATCAGAAGTGGTGAAAAAGTCCCCCTTTGCTTTGGGGTAGGCATAATATTGCTTGGTACAACTGCACCTGTGTCTTTGTAGTTTCTCACCTTATAGTGTTTTTCTCTCTGCATGGAAACTCTCAGCTCCTCTTGGAGATGTTCATATGAAAAACTATTAGCTCCCTCATTTCTCCAGCCCTCAGTGCTCCCCGGCTTAGGAGACTGTGGCGGGGCATGGACACCACCTACACACAAAATAATTATATTACAGCACATGCCAACAATAGTCACAATCTATTTAGCATAGTGGAATATCATTTAATCAAGTGCTACTAATTAAATGTATCAGTAGTTTACCAAGTCTTTTGTTACGTACACAGCCCTACCACATAGAATTTATAATCCAAGCTTCAAGCCTGAGGCACAGGGAGGCTGAGTGGCTTGGTCAAGATATTGAGGATTTGATTCAGGAGAGGGGTAGTTTACAAAGTGCAGGACAGGGTGCAAAGTAGAGTCCTGCAGCAGGACAGATACCCGCGGGTTAGCTGCAAAAACCTGCGGTACCCTGCGGGTTGCTGGTAGAAGTTCCTGGTGCGGGTATAGAAGTGGTTCTGCGGGTTGGGCCTTCTCAATAACGATTTTTAATCCTTTTTTCTGATCACGTCTACTTTCGATGATGTCACTTCCGGTTTACAATGACAGCACTTCCCGTTTTACTCCTTTTTTTCTGATCACGTCTACTTCCAATGATGTCACTTCCGGTTTACAATGTCAGCACTTCCTGATTCTTGATGGTTAGTTGGTCGAGGATAAGGTACTCGCGGGTCGGGTAGTGGGTCCAAGCGGGTAAGAATGCGGTTTGCAGGTCTGGGTTGCAGATTGCAGGTTGCGGGTACGGGTTCCAAAAAATGGACCTGCGCACTATTCTAGTGTAAAATACAAAAAAAATGGACACAAGCCACCATGTGTTTTGAATACTTGCTCCTTGTCCTTTTCTGTATTGCCACCGGTCTCTGTCATAGAGTGCAGAGAACTGCATGTGCCCCATGAATACAGCACTGCCTGCATCTGGGGTCACAGTAAATGACCCCTAAGGTGTATCTTTAAAGGGATACTATCATGGGAAAACATGTTTTTTTTCAAAACACATCAGTAAATAGCTCTGCTCCAGCAGAATACTGCACTGAAATCCATTTTTCAAAAGAGCAAACAGATTTTGTTATATTCAATTTTGAAATCTGAAATGGGGCTAGACATATTGTCAATTTCCCAGCTGCCCCATGTGACTTGTGCTCTGATAAACTTCAGTCACTCTTTACTGCTGTAATGCAAGTTGGCGTGATATCACCCCCCCCCAGCAGCCTAACAACAGAACAATGGGAAGGTAACGAGATATCAGCTCCCTAACACAAGATAACAGCTCCCTGCAAGATCTAAGTACAGCACTTAATAATAAAAGCCAAGTCCCAATGAGACTGTTTCAGTTACATTAAGGGTAAGGCCAGACGAGGAGATTCGGGGAGATTTTGTCGCCTGGCGACTTATCCCCACGTCTTTTGCGCGACTATCTCTCCGAACTGCCTCAGCGTCTTTTCCCCATAGGCTACAGCGCAAAATCACCTGCGCTAATGCACACGCGGCGATGCGTTTTCAATAGTCGCCCAAAGTTGCCTCACTGAGGCAATTTTGGCCTACTATTGAAAACGCATCACCATGTGTGCATTAGCGCAGGCGATTTTGCGCTGTAGCCTATGTGGAAAAGACGCTGAGGCAGTTCGGGGAGATAGTCGCGCAAAAGACGTGGCGATAAGTCGCCAGGCGACAAAATCTCCCCGAATCTCCTCGTCTGGCCTTACCCTAAGTAGGAGAAATAACAATCTGCCATAAAGTAATTCCATCCTAAAGTGCAGGCACAAGTCACATGACTGGGGCAGCTGGGAAACTGACAAAATGTCTAGCCCCATGTCAGATTTCAAAACTGAATACAAAAAAATCTGTTTGCTCTTTTGAGAAATGGCTTTCAGTGCAGAATTCTGCTGGAGCAGCACTATTAACGGATGTGTTTTGGAAAAAACATGTTTTTCCATGACAGTATCCCTTTAATATCATGTGTCCAATTAACCCCATTAGTGTACCAGTATAATGTCGCATTGGGGCACTTATACAACCTTATACATTTTAAGATTGGCTCATTTGCTCCCTTTCGAACACTTCTATGAAGCTCAGTTTTGCAGATATCAACTCATTTCTGCAGTAACTATAATAGAAGTGTATATAATTTGAATGTTAAATTTCATACCCGGATTCAGTGCATCTCTAAAAATAAACTCTCCAATGTTTTACAGGATCTGCCTTATACTTGCAAAGCGACAACAGCTGTGACAATGAATTTGTCTTGTAAGCATTTACAAAATATGTCAAGTAAAAGACTTTATCATATTATCCCAAGACTGATGTTCCAATAAAATGTACAATTAACCCTGTTGGAATGGACAGGGCAGGAATATTACTTTCAGCAGTTTGCTCCAGTAATGATGTGGAAATAGTTTGATTAAAAGTGCACGGCAGTGTGCAAAGTGCAAAACAACTTGTACAAATTGTGGGTGGTGGGTCGGGAAGTCACTGGATTTCCAGCAAGACCATAGACACAAGTGCTTTTTCTGGATATCTCAAGGTGGGGAGAAGAAGGGTTTAATAAAGTCACAAGTAAAGTTAAGACGAATCACTGAATTATTTAGCAAATAAGTCTCTCTGATGTCACAACAAATGTATTCCTACAACTCAGCCACAAAACACATACAGTAGAACCACCATTTTACATTTTTCAGAGGACAAGAAAAAAATGGTGTGAAATCGAGGAAAATGTTAAATCAGGGAAATATATTATGTATAATATATAGGTGGGACCAGAAAATAACAATGTAAAGTGAGGGAAAACTTAAAATCAGGGGATGTAAAATGGGGGTTCTACTGTATAGGTCTTTTTATTTCTAACAGTGACTAAAAACAAGCAGATTTACCCTGCAAAGTCTAAAATAAAATCTAAAGAACTCACCTTTCCCTGGGTTACTAGCAGTGGAGGGCTGTGATGTCAGCACAGTGATGCAATTTTTAAGACCAGCTATCTGTTTACTTTGGTCACGAAGTTGCTGTTCACAAGCATCTAGCTGAAAGTATAAGTTGTGTAAAGTCAGGAAGAGGGATGAGGTATGAATATATTATCAATACTTTACAAGATGATTATTTTTTTACTCATTTACTCAATAAAGCCGAATAGCAGTATAGTAATATCTCAAGCTACAATAGATGGCCATGACTTAATGACACCTTAAGCTACCACAAAGCAGTCTCATTAGTTAAAGTTTAATATACTCCAGAGCTATAGCAAAGTGATATCGCTATCACTTTGCTTTGTAATATCTCATCTACCCTAGACAGCCATGGAATGGTGATATCTTTGGGTACCACAAATCAATTGCATTAGGAGATCTTAAGCTACCCCAGAGCTATGGCATCGTAATAAAACAAACTACCACAGAGCTATCTCACTAGTGATATCTTGAGCTACCCAGAGCTTTGGAATAGTGATATTGCAAGTTGTTGTAGATGTCCATGGCATAGTAATATTGTAGCTACCCCAAAGCTATGGTGTAGTAATATCTCAAGCTAACCTTGAGTGGCCATGGCATAGTGATATCTCACGTTACCAAGAGCTATCACATTAATTACCTCTACAGGAGCTATGGCATACTATACCATTGTATAGTGTTAAATTAATTTAGCCCTGAGATACAGCAAAATAATTTGTCAACCTTCTTAGATAAATATAAGGGGTAAATAAAGTGTAATGGATCAAAATAACCTATATCCCTTAACGGATAAGAAAGCTTGGATGAATTCGTACCCTGTACTAGCTTTGGTGGCCAGACCTTTTATTTTAGGAGCTATCAAAGTTATGATATTCACTGGTAATGCCAAGCAAAGCTTTAGCAGTTATAAAAGGAAAATCTAAGTATCATAAGAAAAAAGTACATGTTTTGCTGGATCCAGCCTCAGTTTTACATCTGATAAGGGCACAGTAAAGGGCAAAGATTGCATTTTTTTTAACTATAACACATTTTACTGTTTTATTTTCCTTGCCAGCTTTCTCCTGCCTGATGCTCATGTGATTCATCTTGCCAACTGTCTCTGACAAAAAGGAGGATAAGGACGGTTTGGTAGCAGAGCTGATGATACATCTCTGCTGAACACAGTCCAAATGATGCTGCAATCTTCTGCCATTCATTCTTTCACTCATTTAATGCAACCAGATATCCAATAATGTATAATAACATTAAAAAAGCAGTCTTGCACATGATTTAAATGTATGTATAGTCTTATGTATGTGGAACCTTGTAATGTGACTGTTAGAAGTCACAGAGCAGCTGAATGTAATTCTTGCAAGACAGAAAATAGTAATAGAGATTAAAGTGATTAAAGCTAGCAATAGCTAATTGATTGGTGTTCCTAATGGCTCTCCTAGAAGAAAGGAATGGATTAAAGCCAGGAGGGGCTTTCACAGAAAAGAGCACAGCATGCTGCATACGGCTACATGGAGGAGAGTCATATAGCCTTGATTTCAGGCACTCCCATACATCACTAAAGTGTCTGCCCTACATTCTCCATCTACGTCTACCCTTGTGATATACCCATCCTTAAAGGAACAGTAATACCAAAAAAATTAAAGTGTTTTAAAGGAATAACAATATAATGTACTGTAAGTAAGGGCATAGACACACGGGCAGATTCGAGGAGATTAGAAGCCCGCGACAAATCGCCTCCTCTTCAGGGCGACTAATCTCCCCAAACTGCCTTCCCGAAGTCACCCAAACGTTCCTCATGAGAGGAAAACAAAGCACTCCGAGTGCCATTGCGCCAGAGATTTTCATTCTAGGCAGCAGGAGGCAGTTCAGGAAGAAGAGGAGATTTGCCACCAGGCGACTAATCTCCCTAAATCTGCCAGTGTGTCTCTGCCTTTTTTGCTTCAGAAACTCAACTATAGTTTATATAAACAAGCTGCTGTGTATAAGCACAGGATACACAGTAGATGACAGATAAGTTCTGAAGAATCCTGTGTGTATACTATAAAGCTTATCGGTTATCTGCTGTGTATTCTGTGCTTTTTCTCCTTTTTCAGCTTTGATTGGCTGCCCCATGGCTACACAGCAGCTTGTTTACATAAACTAAAATAGTCTTTCTGAAGCAAACACACCAGTTGTACCAGTGCAGCTCAACACAACATTATATTTTCATTACTTTAAATCATTTTAATTTTTTGGTGTTACTGTTTCTTTAAGGTGGTTTTTCCTATAAATACTGGTAAGGGGGCCTAGCCAATTCTCTGATTAATATTAAGACACAAAAAAAATCAGCCCCACTGGAGCTTCATTTCACAGCACCTCAAATTTCCAGTGTCTGCCATAATGTATGTATAGTAAAATCAAAGTCATAATAGTGAGAAAATGAGACTGCAAGGGTGCAAAAGTGAATCAAATGAATAAGAAAATTAAATTACCTATATGCATCATGTTCCAAAAGATTATAAATGCCTGCTCATATGTGCTCAAGAACAACGACTGCACACATCTATATTATATATAAATATCATATTTATAGTATATAAAAAAGTGACAGGGGGTTATTTATCAAAGGAGTTTTTTTATACCTCAAATGAACTCGAATGAACTTCAACAAAAAAACTCAAATCAATCAAATTGATCGGGCAGTTTTCGGCGGTTTTTCTGAAAAAAACTTGAACATCGTGAAGGCTATTAACATCTTCAACTGGTTCAAGGGACCTTTGCCATTGACTCCAACATATCCCCGATAGGTTTTAGATTATGCATTTTCAAATGCAAGCTATTTCCAGCTTCGGGGTATAATAAATCTCAAAAAATGTGATCCTTAAAAAATCTGCCCCTAAATAAAACTGAAAAGACAAATAGATGCACTTGTGTAAACAAACCACCCAAAATCAAATCCATGATGAAAAGCTACCTTCTGTTGCATTTGCTTCACAGCCTGCTCTTTGTCCATGCATGCCTGACGGTACGCTTCATAGGCCTTGTTAAGTTGCTCTCCAATGTTAATTTCCATATTTCCCAGTTCTGTATCATCACTATAAAGGGTGTGGAGAGTTACGCAAGCCTGCACAAAGTAAAGGAAACATGATTCACAGAAGCACTTACATAACATGTTGCCTTAAATGAAAAAGACTAAGGTTCCAAAGTGTGCTTTCTAAACAAGTGCTGCCATACTTGATGATATTACACTGTGAAACATTCTGATTAAAGGGACATGTAGACACACTATATATGTAGCCAGGGCCGGACTGGGGGTAAAAAGCAGCCCGGGCAAAACAAATCAAAGCAGCCCACTTGTAATGGTTTTTGTACACATCCACTCATATATTGGGGTAAAACTGCAAAAAAAATATGTGCGTAAAGAGCTGCCTTGTAAAATATGTTTAAGATTCTGCAGCCTTGTGCCTTTATATTCCTTGATAAATATAGTGGGCTGTCCACTGTACGGCACAAGAACCATGACTGGGCCAAGCAGCGTTGGACTGAGGGGCCCCCCAGCCGCTAAGTCCAATCTGCCGGGAAACCACCTCTGTGAGTGTGCACACCTTTTACTTGCGCGACTGGGGTCCGGGAGGTTAGGAGTAAGTACAGGGAGTGGGTCTGGGCTGGCAGGGGCCCCACCGGGTGTACCTACCTTTTGCCGGTGCGACCAGGGTCTGAGAGGTAAGGGGGAAGTGCACGGACTGGGTCTGGGCCAGCAGGGCCCATCCTAGTAACACAGATACATTGGACAACAAAACATTTTTTTTACTATTTTATTCATTCTTATAAAAAAAAAAAAAGTGAAAACAAACAGACAGTCCAGGTTAAATTTTTAAAAAAGACAGATTTAGTCAGTACCTGATACTTTCAGCACAGTTGACTCTTCCTACCCCATAGTGATTTTGCCTGCTCTACAGAAATCCACACCAACCTGATGTTACTGTAACTGATGTGGTGTGTTCACAGGCAGGGAGCATTATGTGCAGGCTCAGCACAGGCAGGCAGGGCAGCAGCTGCAGTATCTCCTATTCATCCGGCTTCCATGCTCATGCTGAGAGTGCTGGGACATACAAACAGCCGGCAGAGGCAGCAGCGTCCAGCAGAGAGGAGTGGGAGGGGCAGAGCCACAGTGTGAAAAAGGATGGAGGAGCGGTCCTAGAGCCCGCTGGATCAATCAGGAGCAGCAGCCCACTGACACTAAATAAAGAGCGGCCCGTCGGGAAAATGCCCGAACAGGCCAATTGCCAGTCCGGGCCTGTATGTAGCTCCCCATTACGTATCCATAGAAATGAGCGATAATTATTAATACTATAGATACATATCGCAAACATTTTTGTGTGATGAGCTATTATCTCTGAGTAATTTTTCATTATGGATCGAAATGGCGACCAACTTATAATGTAAGCGGCGCCATTACTAATGGAGAGGGTGTGTTGCTTTTGCTGTAGGAAATTCATCGTCTTTCCAGAATTTCTAATCTATAAATAGATTTCAGTGATATATACCCAGCACCGCATTTGACTAGTGTTGGTGTTGTGAATTTTACAAAGTCTACACCAGAAACATTTATGAAGGGTAGCTCTACAATGGGGCACCAGGCATTGTTTAGCATTCTAGTAATATGCTTTTGTCACCCCTCCAAGTGCATAAGCTTCCATGGTGGCGTGCCTACTGCAAGTCAAAAGTGACTTGAAGTAGGCACGCCTACTCTAGTATAAGATTGGCAACATTACCTTAAAATTACTAATGATTTATTCACAGGTTGCGAGTTTCAGTCAAAGACATCTATTTGTGGTTGTGTTCATACCTGAATCTGAAAAGAAAGGAGAGAGGTTACCTTAAATAAAGTGATTTCAATCTTTGCAGTACCATGTCTGACTACAAGCCATTTTTCCATAGGCTGCAATAGTAGTGTTTTAGCAGCAGCCCTTTTGAGAAAATGTTTATTATGCTTTGCTCATGTTTATTGCTATGCAGCACTGCTGACATTAGAGGGTACCCTCAACATCAGGCCAGAGAGTACCCTAGGCAGCCATGTGGAGCAGTTTGCAGTTCTACAGCCAGTTGAATAAATCCTACAAGCAGAGTCTTGTGTGTGTGTGTGTGTGTCTGTGGGGTCGTCTGTGTGTGTGTCAAGATTCTACAGCTCCCCAGCAAAATATGTAATAAGGTCCCCCCTCTACATGTGTTCGTGACTTGTGATGGGCAAATTTATTTGCCAGGCATGGATTTGCGGCAAAAATTTGCCGCAACAACAACAAAAAAATTGTTGCTCGTCAAAATTGTCGATTGGTGCTAAATTTATGTATAGAAAACTGGAAGGAAGGAGAGAGGAAGGTAAGGAGAGGAGACAGGAGAGGAACAAAAAAAGGAAAAGTTCATATGAAGACAGTGTTGTTTTTGTTTTTTTTCTTTCTTCTTTCCCTTTTTATGTATCTAATCTTGACCATATTATGGCCTCAGATTTTTTAATGTATATAATGTATGTACTTATTTTTCATGTAATTAAGTTGAATACTGTAATTACAATTTAAAATAAAAAAAAATTTTATAAAAAAAAGTTAAGCGTTAAAATTATGTTTACGCCCATTGTCTTCAATGTGTTTCATGCATTTTTCGATGTGTCACAAATTTTTTCGGAGTTTCCAAAAAATCTGGCAAGACTGCATAATGTAGCCCGCCCAATCAAGTTTTGCTGCTATGTTAAGTAGACCCAACAGTTCTACTCTTAGAGGTGATTTTATCTTGTTATGAAATGCAATCATAGAGAGCCACCCCAGTCTGGCCCTTGTTTAGCTCCTTTTGCCTTTCTTCCAACGCCCTCCACATAATTGGCAAGCTTCCAGACATAAGTTGATAATAATGCACCTATTAACACTCACAACCTGCCCCAGTGTGGGTGGGAATAATTCTTAGCTCTTCATTCATTGTAACCTAACATCCCCAATACACGTTTTTAGTGGGATAAATATTAAACTAAACCCAGTCCTGACTGCCATACAGATAACGGTAGTACTGTCTAGGAGCCACCTTTGCGGGTCCATTGAGTACAGATCTGGTACAGCTACTCTGATACAGTCATTGGAAACTGCAGAGTTGGCCAGTCCATACAGTTTCTCATATAAGTAAGTAAATCATGATTACTACTAATACCCACAGGGAAGATGGAACCCAAGTGTCCCTGTCATGTAGTCTTAGGGCTGCAAAGCAAAGTTGAGCAGGGAAAAGCAAAAGATTAATGGCAATATTGCAGGGCCTTGTCTGGTCCCAATATGCTTCCTATCATACGTTTTCTCAAAATGCTCCTAAATTTTTAAGGCAGTCCTTATTGCTGATTCTTGCCAATAGTAATTTATGTAGGGAAAATAAGTCAATACTATCATGTTATTATTGAGCTTTCTATAGGTATAAAAGCACTTACTGTAAGCACGCAAAGACTATATTGGTAGGGGTTTCTATGTGTATGGTAATGCTCTATTTAGATATGGCAGGGCTTTATACAGGAAGGTCTTGCCATTAATATGGTAGGGCTCTATATAGATATGTTAGGATTTATTTAGGCATACTACACTTTCCATTAGTATGGTAGGGCTCCATATAAATACATTAGTATTGATACAGATATATTACGTATTCCATTAGTATGGTAGGTCCCAAAGTAGATATGCCAAGACATTATGCTAGTATAGAGGGGTGACACAGTGTTGTAGGGCTCTTTATACAGCAGTGAAAATAAGTATTGAACACTATTCAACGGTTTTCTCAGTAAATATATTTCTAATGGGGCTATTGACGATGTCTGCACTGCACATCATCCCAAAAACACCACACTAACATTGAAGTTTGGAGGTAGGAACATCATGGTGTGGGGCTGTCTTTCAGCATATGGTACTGGCAGACTTCATATAATTGAAGGAAGGATAAATGGAGAAATTTCCCGGGACATTCTTGATTAGAATCTGCTGCTATTTACCAGGATTAAAACGAATGTGGACCTTTCAGCAGAACAACAATCCCAAACACATAGCCAAGTATTTTAGAGAATAAACCTGCTAGAATGGCCCAGGCAATTAACTTGAATCCAACTGATGTATGGAAAGAACTGAAGAAGATCAGAGTTCATAGAAGAGGCTCTGGAATCTTCAAGATATGAAAACCGTTTTTGTGGAAGAATGGGCCGAAATAACACCTGAGTAATACATGCAGCTAGTTTCTTCATAAAGGAAGCTCCTTGGAGCTGCCATTATCAACAAATGCTTTTCTACTAAGTATTATATACATTTCAGTAAACGTTATTCCCTGTGTCATTCCACTATATCATACATAACTTAATTCATGGACTTTTTTGTTTTGATGTCTTTGTATGTGTGGATTAATTGGGTTGTTACGAACATCTGGTGTAAATCTCATGTCAATAACCCCATTAGAAACATATTTACTCAGAAAACCGTTGATGTGTTCAATACTTATTTCTGTAGGTATAACAAAGCTTTATAGAATTAGGATTTTTATTTATATAGGTATATTAGAGCTTTATTTAAGTAAGCTACAGGTTCACAGCCCTCCCAGTGAATTTGACTCCCAATATGACATGGATGTTATGGAACTGCTGAAAAAAGGGTAACCATTTGTTAAAATGAAAATGTAATATACGCTTCATCATCCTAAAATAAGACATCTTCTTAATATGATCAATTAAAAATTCCGACCCATTTCTGAAATAATAATCAGCATCTGTTTCTCTTTTTTCTGTCTTCATGCAGGAGTTGTTGGTTCTTTAAGTGAGCCCTTTAAAAATATATTGGATCAAACTGTTTAAGAAGGTTTCTTATTTCAGTATGAAGTTCATATTTCATTTTCGCGACAGATACCCTTTGACAACAGCTGAAGGACTGCAGACTGGACATCCCTGTGGCATATACTGAAAATATTGAATATCTGATGCACAATATATTGTGTCCTTTGTACCTTAATCTTGTGCTTCCCAAAGCATCTGATGATGGGGTTGAAAAGGCAAATTTTCTTTCTGCACTACTCTTACTTAAAAGCAACACTATAGAGAGACGTTCCAGTGGGCCCCCACTGCCTTGAGTCCAAGCATAGAGGTCAGAACAGGTTTGTTTATCAAGAAGGTACGCACATAGTGGCAGGGGCGCTTCGCTAATGAGGCGACCTGAGAATCTCGCCTCAGACAGCAGTGCCCCACTAGGTATCAGGGGCGGCAAAAATGCCGCTCCTGGTACTTTAAGAGCCGAATTTCCAGTTTTCAAACCGGAAATTCGGCTCTTCGAACGCAGAGAGTGCAATTATGCTCTCTGCGCTAGCGTCCTGGCCCTCTCTGCTACCATCATGGACCCCCTCTGGCACAAAAAGGTGAGCACACTGGGGGGGGGGGGCAGCAGCAACTGCAAGCTGCCTCAGGTGGTGGAGGGGCCAGGATCGCCCCTGCATAGTGGGGGGGTATGGTTCCTCAGTCTGACAATGGCCCTATGCATCCTCCGGTTTAACTTGCCTCATATATAGGTATAGAAGGGTGTTCCATTAGAAGGGTAGGGCTCTCTATACATTTGATAGGGCCAGTGGACCTTATAATCTAAACTCCCCCCCCCATATGTGCTGGACTGCAAATGAATCAAAGTCATCCCTTTGTATTCTTTAAAGTAAATCAGCCCTACGCAATATGTTGGTGATCAACAAAAAATTTATAATAAATGTAGGCTGGAAATGGGCAACCTGTGATGATCTTGCTGTTGTTTAACTACAAATGTTATATGCTGGGAGTTGCAGAAACAAACATCTGTAGCACACCATAATGGCCATCTTAATTACTAAATTAGCCAACACAAACCCTCCAGGGAGGGTGGATGACGTCACTGCCGTTTAAAAGGCACATTCAGATGTCACGTGACAGGGCTGGCTCCTGTACTAACACAGCCGCTAAACTGTATACGTGCATTTGCCAATAGCAACCAGACAGGTGATTATCTGAACTGATGAAAACTGCTGATTGGTTGTTGCCATCGGTAAGTGCACTTGTACAACGAAGCACTTTTTACCTGAGCCGCACTAACGCTAAACACACAAACAAGTCTCATTCTTTAGTTTCACTTTCCAACTCAGCCGGGAAACCTTCTCACGTCAATTGGTTGCGCTTCTGAATGAGAATTTTGCAAAATAATCAGCGACTCCTGGAACATAAAGTAGAACAGCAGCACGAAGATGAGTCGTAATAGTAACCGAGCTCGGCTGCTCCATATGAAATCCCTTTTTTTGTGGCCCGGTGTCACTAGACTAGCCGTGTACAAGTTGGTAAGAAGTCCGGCAATACATGAATCTATTGCGCACACAAAGCGAGACCCGGCAACCTCTCTCCCTGCTCCAGCAAAGACCCCTCTACTCACCCCTGAGACTTTATACGGAAGCCGCTTGAAGACAAGGAAGGGGCAGTGGAAATGGGCCTGGCACACTCCGCGCGTAACTCCGCCCTCCCTAGCACCGCAAGCTGCGCACTTGATTGGCCGCTCCGTACTCAGGAAGCTGCAGCTGTTACTTCCTCATCACTTCTCGATTCTGAGTGAACGCTTTCTCGTCTCACGCCTGCTATTTCTATCTCCTGTACAACTCTCTGATTCACTCCTGCATATTTTTCATTCTCACTCTTGCATGATTATCTTTCACTCATTCTAGAACTCCTATATCACTCTCTCTCTGCATATTTATTTTTTTCCTGTATATTCGTTTTTTTCAATCTACTTTTCTCTTACTTCCCTGCGCTCAGGAAGGCGAAAGGTAGCAAAGTTGCGCTACCGTTAATTCGTCAAGCAAAGCGAAGTTACACTAGCGATGCCTAATTTGCATACAGCGCCAAGTTAACGTATATGTAGCCAGGGGGCCACCGGGACTCCTGTGCAGGGCCCCCGCTACCTACTTTTATGCGAAGCGCCGCTTGGCATCACTAGGCACGCATGATGGGAGAGGGGGTCTGGCCCGGCGGGGGCCCACTAGGGTCGGGGCCCACCGGGCCAGTCTGACACTGTATGCTGATCTTTTTCAGCCTATCACCCTTAAAAAAGTAAAAGACGCCAACGTTTTTTGGGGACTTAGAAAAAATGTCAACTGTTTTTTGAAGCAATCCCTATCTACTCTATTGCATTTCACCTGGTCTGAGTTGGCGAAGGCAAGTCTGGCGCAAGAGGTGACGTTCAGTAAAATGGGCAAGTTAGTGAATTAGCGTAGTTACGTTCCTTATAGCGCAATCCCTCCAATAGCTGCAACTTCGCCTGGTGTAAGGGTGCAAAGTAGAGCTAGAGTAGGTCTACTTCGCTAGCGAATTTATGCCAGCGCCCGTTAGTAAATCGGCGAAGTAACGAAATGACGTCACGCTGGTGAATTTTTGCTAGCGTTAGGCGCTTTGCCCTTTATTAAATTTGCCCCTCTGTGTCTCTCTCTTAATATCACCTGTTTCTGCATCTCTCTTAATACAGGGGTAGGGAACCTGCGGTTCTTTATCCTGCTTGCTGCGGCTCAGTCTTGCGGCTTTGCCTGTCAGGTCGTATTTACAGCCCTCGCACCTGCTGGTGGCTTCTTGAGTGTGCGACCGCGGTAAGCACACTCAAGAAGCCGCCAGCAAGTCCGAGGGCTGTATAGACGTCCCAGGAGTGACAGGTAAGACTGAGCCACAGCAAGATGATTCATCATGGTCCTTAGCGTGATCACACACTCAAGACGAGAGAGAGACGATCAGCATGGAGCTTCAGAAACAGAAGTCACATTAAACAGATGAGAACACTAGCATTTAATAGGGCTATTCAGTGTTTAATTTATTTCAAAGTAGGCCTACATATGCACACTGCACTTTTGTTTGTTGTATTCTGTTGTTGTAACAGTTACAATTAAAAAAAGGTTAAAAAGTTTATAAGCTGTGTTATGTTTTGTGGCTCCAGATTTCCAGATTTTTCTTTAGTGGGAGAGGGGCAAAATGGCTCTTTTGATAGTAAAGGTTGCTGACCCCTGCTCTAATACATACTTATTTCCTATACTGTTAAAAACCACATAGAGCTGCCATAACCAGTGGCAGGTTAATGGGATGTAGGGCCTCTAGGCTACATCCACAGTAGTGATGTGCTGGTAAAGGAATTCTCAACCTGTACCCAACTTATCAAGAGCTGCACCTGACCCAGCCAGTGGTTCTACATTTCCTTATATACCTGCCCCTGCTATAAATATATATATATAGACGCATCTGGACGCTGATGTTGGGGCACTGTTAGGTCACGTTCCGGGAAGGTTGCAAGGGTGAGCCCAGCCTGCCCCATGCCTGAATATCTTGTGTGACAAACCCTCAGGCTGGCCCACACATCACTAATCCACAGGCCCTCTTTCTAGTCTACAGCTCAAAAACAGCCAAAGTTCTCTACAAAACCAGCCCAAAACTAGCCAAGAGGCACTTCAAAAGTATCCCAAAAATAGCGTAATATGTGCAGTGAAAAACGTCTAAAAAAATAAAATGAATATATGTGAAAATACAATAAGATGAAACTCCAGCACACGGATGCTTAAGGGTTCATAACCCGTGTTTATTGTCAATGCCAAACAGGAAACAACGTTTCGGGGGCGTACCCCTTCGTCAGGTGCACCCCCGAAACGTTGTTTCCTGTTTGGCATTGACAATAAACACGGGTTATGAACCCTTAAGCATCCGTGTGCTGGAGTTTCATCTTATTGATCAATTGTTGGAGGTGCCGTCCTCCTTTAACCCCAAGCACCGGTGAGGATACTGAGAGACCAGGTGTGCTACTGCTTCTATTTGTTTATATGTGAAAATACGCCTTTTTTCAAATTTTCAGTTTCTCAAATTTTCCTATGAAGCAAAATGGGACAGATTCGCCCAGTACCAGCGGTGTAACCAAAGAGGGGGGCCCAGGAGGTATAAGGGTCTCATAAGGCTTGGCACATTAGGGCACGAAAAAACGTTGGCTGGTTTCTTCCAAAGTATACACCAGCCAAAGAACCAAAAAGTAGTCCAAATTCGTACCTTGGCTAGTTTGTACTTTCAAATCCTGCCTGGGCTTTAAATCAGTAGCCCAATTTGGCTGGAAAACAGCCAACCTGGCAAACCGCACTTGGCCATAACTCTTCTAAACTGGACACCTATTAATACAGATACTGTAAATGAATTAAGTATTTGGTTCAGCTGAACAGAAACTGGTAAGACTGCAGCATGAGTCTCTGCTTAGCTAAGTGACATTAAGCTGAAGATCCATGTTGATCTTTAAAATGGGGTCTTAAGCTGCCTTTCTCACTTAACTTAGGTCCTGGCTATTTAACTTTTAGCTCTTCAGCTTTTGGAAAACTATTACCCCCCAGTATCATTTACCATTGGCCTGTATATTTTGCTCTTCCAGCCCCAACTACAGAGGAAGCAGACCCTGTGACTGTAGGGGGGCCCAGGAGGTATAGGGGCTCCACAATGCCCTAGTTCATATACAATTTCAATAAATATTGGTAAAACAGTCAATCTCTATACATTTTGGGGGCCTGAAAAATAATTTGCTATGGGGCCAAGTAATATCACCACTGCTTCCAGCTCATACATACAGTATATGCATGTGTATTGTATGCATGTAGAGAATGTAGCCTTCACGCAGTAACCTGTTCACTCATACCTGACTGTCTGTTTAAGGGAAAATACCAGGAAAATAAGCACAAGTAAATGAAATACAGTGTTCCAGGTAAGGACAGGTGAGTCACATGGAATGTCTTATTACCCCATAGGTATTCATCTAGAGGTAGTGTTACATTCCAACCTGTTGGTTCTTTGTGACCTAGACTGTACCTTGGCGTCTAATACAGTAGTGCATCTACACTCATGGGAAAGTATAGTCTTGAACATTACAACACACCTATTGCAGTTTGTTAAAGTATACAGCTCAGTTGTGAGCTCCGGGCAGTAGCATACTGCATGTTAATTTTTACCTTGAGTGGTTCCTACAAGCACTTGATTAAATGTTTTCTGCCACAATCGTACAATAGCCAGATAAAGGGGTACATACGTTTCTAAGGGGAGGAGATAACTTGGTACGTGGTTTGTTAGGTAATGACTGTTCTGTGATGATCCACTCTCTTTAGATACAATAAGAATTCAGTTTATAGAAGAGAGTTTCTTGTTCCCAAGCCACTGTTCATGTACTGTACTGAGCATCAGAAGTAATATGCAATTAACTCAGCAATCAGCAGGTAGCATTTACAAGCCTGCAGTCTTAAAATTTGTGATTGGTTGGCATATATTACTAGATATGGACAGAACATTGCACCTACTCATAGATCCTCCAGTTTATAACTGACAGAGATAAGTTAATGACGCATTTTTCTGTTCATTCTATTGACTCCAGGGAGTCACTTGTGTCAATCTTCTCCTATGAGGTTTTCAAAAGATAAGATATGCATATCTGCTGGAATTCCAGTTCATTACAATGCTATCATGCTATCCAGGAATAGCAGAGAGAATATTTGCAACCACTTAGCCATGATTTTTTTTAAAAAATACCATTGTATTACATAGATAAATGTAAGGGGTGAAGTACGTGTCGAATCCAGTGCATGCGCGTCCATTGCAGTTCATGTGTGCGTTTTGCCGCAGGCACAATGTGTTTAAATAGATGCAGAGGCCTGCATTTCCTAGCGCGTCTCTGAGCCTTTTTGAAAGTTGTTTCCTGAACCTGTTGAAGAACCCTAGCTGAATTATTGTTTACGTTGCCTGCCTAATCCTTTCCGACTTCTGCCTGTTTCCAGGATTACCCTTGGGCAACTTGATGGCAACAGGACTATATGGCTACAGTAACACTTTATATGAGTGCACAACTTGTAAAATACCAGTCACGCTTCCAGCCTAATTATAACTTCTAGGACTCACCATCTCAGAAATAGCAGAAATAAAGAATTCACTACTAGAGTGGCCAACACCAAAATTGATCCAAACCTTCAAAACTAGTCATCTATCATAGTTACATAGTTAAGTTGGCTTGAAAATAAAAACATATATATACTTATACTGCCCAATCTATACACTCCCACATATTAAATATTTATACCCATATCTATGCTAATTGTAAATTTTAGTATCACAATATTCTTTGATATTATCTTTGTCCAAGAAAGCATCCAAGCCACATTGATAGAATCTGCCATCACAACATGACCCGGCAGGGCATTCCACAACCTCACTGTGAAGACCCACCTACACTGTTTTAAATGAAAGATCTGTTCCCGAGTCTAAACTAAAGGAATGGCCTCTGGTTCGTTGAACCTTGTTATGGGAAAAAAGATCCCATGCTATCTATCTATAATGCACTCTAAAAAAAGTAATTATGTCTCCTCGCAAACCTCTTTTTCCAGAGAAAACAAACCCAACCTTGACAGTCTACCCTCATAATTTAAATTTTACATCCTTTAAAGCAGTTTAGTTGCACATCTTTGTACTTTGTACTATCTCCAGCTCATTAATATCCTTCTTCTTAAAGGAGAATTCAACCCCCATTAAAAAAAACCCTACCCCCCTTCTGTACATAGACCCCCCTGTCTCCCCCCCCCAGCCTAGCTGCTACCCACGGGTAAATGGCCCTAACTTTTTACTTACATCTCTGTGCAGATTCTGTGCAGCGGAGTTCACGGGTGCCAAAAGTCACAGACATTGCCAAAGCGCCAGAAGGAGACCCGAAGATTACCAAAGAAGATGGCTGCCGTGAACTCCGCTGCACAGAATCTGCACTGACGGGTAAAGTTAGGGGCATTTACCTGGGGCTAGGCTGGGATGGAGATCGGAGGGGGGGTCTATGTAGGGTAGGGGGTAGGGGTTTTAGGCAGTTCAAAACTGCACTGTATGCTCAAAGTGAGGCAAACTTTTGTTTTCATCCCTTGAGTTTTATGCAAGGCTGTGCTTTAATTGACTTTAATAGCCACATTATGACACTGCCTGCAATTAGACAACTTGTTATCTACAAAAATCCCCAGATCCTTCTCAATTAAGTGTATAAGTGTATACCATTTAGTGTATAACTTGCATTTATATTATTTCTACTAAAATGCATAACCTTGCATTTATAAACATTGAACCTCATTTTCCAGTTTGCTGCCCAGTTTTCTTACTTAGTCAAATTGCTCCACATCCTACGTGGAACTTTTGTGCACAATTAAGGGAGTTTGTGAGGTTTTTTTGTACCTCCAATAAACTCACAACTGGCATGTGTGAGCTTTTAGCAGCTTCAGGGCATAATAAATCTCTAATAATTCAATGTTTTTTGAACTGAAATTTTTTTTTTTAGAAAAACTATCCTTGAAAAACATAACTTGACCTTTCATCAGCAAAAATACTGTAGAAACACTACTTTCAATGCCCACCTCCAGGAATTAATAAACTAGTTAAAAAGCAAAGGACCAAGGACAGACCCCTGCAGTACGCCAACAATATTGGTCCAATTAGAAAATGTTCCATTTAAAATCTATCTTTCAGCCAGTTCTCTACAAAATACTGTTTGTGACACGTGAAAAGGATTGCTTGGAACTGCCTAAGAATATATATTTTTTAAATACTATAAATGAAGATATTTTAGTAGGGGGCAGTGAACACATCAAAGGATACTGTACCCTCAACTGTAAAACCTCCATTGTGACATTAAGCCACAGTGTGTAATTATATGAGTCACCCTTACAAGATATAACAATATCAGGAAATTCTGAAAAAAATTGTGTCTGTTGAAATGTTGAAATGGGGCAGACTGATGAATCATGTTTCAGATGAGACAAACTAGCACCAATATGGTAGCGTGGATATAGCAAAAAGGGCATCCCTATTAGCAACGTTCTCTCTAGATAGAAGGGGCAGCATACCTGCAAGTTGTGAATTTCTCAGGGTTAAAGTGGACCTGTCACCCAGACACAAAAATCTGTATAATAAAAGTCCTTTTCAAACTAAACATGAAATCCAATTTCTATTTTTTATTAAAGCATTCATAGCTGTTGTAAGCTCATTTAAAAATTTCAGCTGTCAATCAAATATTGTCTGCCACTCCTCTATGTCAGTGGCATAGAGGCGGGACATTTACTTTCACTTTCCATTCAGCACTTCCTAGATGTCACTGCTCTCAACACATTCACCCTTTCTCTTTACCATATAATTGTATAACCAGTGCATGGGGATGGACATCGGGTCCCCCATTCTAGTTCACAAACAAGATTCTGAGATGATACAAGGCTTGTCTTAATAACAGTGTCCACAAAATGGCTCCTGCCTGCTTGCTATAATTTTGAAATCCCAGACTGAAGGAAGCAAGATTCATATAATTTATATAGTGTAATTAAAGTTCATTTTGCTTGACTAATGTGATAAAATAGGATTTTGAATAATTTTTTTGGGTGACGGGTCCCCTTTAAATAGAGAGAGAGCCTAGAGAATAGCCAACTTGGTTCATGTTTGAGAAGTGTCATATGGGCTCAGCCATTTTACCCTCCAGTATAAGGGGTCTGAATTCCTATTGTTAAAAACTGCAAGACAGGGATACACCAACTCTAGGATTTGATGCAAGATTCTGCTCAATCCAAACACTTGCAGAATCCCGAGTTTTTTTTAAAAGGTTTTTGCATATTATGAAGAGTTTGTAGACCCATAAAAATGCAGAGTAGAATACAAATTCAATACAATCAAGCTATTTTCAGTTTTATTCAGTATTTTAGATTTTTAAATCAAACAAGTTTGGAAAAATGTCATGTTTATTCACAAATTAAAATTTTGCTAAATAAGCCTCCATACGATTTCATTGTCTGGAGAATTTTTTCTATATTGCAATTTATTGGAAAAAAAATGTAAAGCTGGCAAGGGAAGTGAATATGAATAGCGTGGCTATATAATAACATTTTAAACTTTTGTTAAGGTGTTATTTACATCTTTGTAAGGCAGGAAAAGCTGATTGAGGAAGAGCATTGCGTGTGATAAGAAAAGATTAGTGAAGGGCTAACTGTCAGTAACAATCCACTTACCACAGAAACTATGTAGGCAGATGGCAGTATGCCTAGTGGGTGGAGAAGTGGTTAGAGTATAAATAAATATATATAAATATATATATGTAGCAGAGAATACAGCTTTTACAAAGCCTTCAACAAGAGCTGTATGTGGCCTCTTATTTGGTAGGTTTTGCCAAATTGTTTTTTTTAAACATTATTGCATAATAATACATATTAGTTTGCTTATTGGTAGTATGTAAAGTGTAGAGATGTACTGAATCCAGAATTTGGTTCTGGATTTGTCTGAATCCCAGTAGCTTTTGCAGAATTAGGATTCATCTGATGTACATTATGCTTTGGTCTTCTGTACCAGCCAGAGGCAACCATGATCCTTCTGCAGTAAAGATCTGTGCCTCCAAATATGCCCCAGTTGCTCCCCGAGTTTTATTTGCTTATTTACTGCACGTGCTGTGCTGCTCTCAGTTACCTGAGCTTATGGACCGACGCACAATATACTGAACAAATTTTATAGAAATGTCACAACATAGTAAATAATTCAGATTGATACATAGCAGCTCAAAAACCAGCACAATTAGCATCATAATTTAATTATCAGCCCTGTATCATCAGCTTATATGATTGACAAACCTCATTTTCTACTTGGGGATTTGCAACATCCCCTAAGCTTAGCTTTTCAACAGGCACTCAAAGCACACTAAGCACGTGCGTGTTGCAGACTTTCCTACCAAAATCCAAAACTCCTGAGACAAATTTAAAGGCCTGAATCATTATTACTATAGAGATGCTGAAACCTTAGGCTGGTTCAATAAGTTTGTATATAAAATATGGCATTATTAGCCATATACATTTTTAGGGTTTAGTTCTCCTCAAAGCTCCAGGCGATTGAATGTTAAATTTTTGGCTCGTAGATGTTGATGTTTTTAGATTCTGTTATATCCA
Source organism: Xenopus laevis (assembly GCF_017654675.1). Lineage (NCBI taxonomy): Eukaryota > Metazoa > Chordata > Amphibia > Anura > Pipidae > Xenopus > Xenopus laevis. Next base: position 71,966,965 of record NC_054387.1, on the reverse strand, counting down.
AAGAATTATCAATTCGATACCTGCCTAATACATGAAGATGGAAATGGAGGAGATGGTCTGCTTTCCACTTCTAGGATGGTTCCAGCTAAAAGTGTTAATATGATATGTGCTGTGAGGTTCATTAATATCTCATTACATAGGGACAGTTTTAGGGTAGGCAGAGAGAATACTTGTACCAAGGGCTGCCATCAGGGGGGGACAGGGGGGAGAGTTGTAGGGGGCCTGAGGGTAAGGGGGGCCCGGCCACGCCACACTTACTTGATTAGCCGGGCCCCCCATCTATCTGAGAGCTGCTGGCTTCAGGAAGGCATGGACATTTAAGGGGCCCTGGCCACCAAGTTTCTTATAATGTGGGGGGGGGCTGGCCACCAATTTAAGCAACCAATTTTTTTTTCTCATGTGGGGTCCTAGCCACCAATATTTTTTAATGGGGGGGTCCTGGCCACAAATGTTTTTTTTATGGGGGGCCCTGACCACCAATATCTTTTTATTTTTTATTAACATGTGGGAACCCTAGCCACCAATATTTTTTTTGTTTTTTACTGTGTGGTGGGGGGCGAACCTGTGGGGTGGGGAGGGTGAACCTGTAGGTGGAGCTTGCGGTGGGCGCAGCCCAGGGGGCCCAGGAAATGTTGTCGTATGGGGCCCTGCGATTTCTGATGGCGGTCCTGCTTGTACTTACTAGGCACCTTTAAAAAGCCCTTATTATAAATATTTTACATGTATGGGACCTGTTATCCAGAATAATATAATTTGGATCTTCATTCCCTAAGGGGGTTATTTATCAATTTGTTTCAATATTTTCTGCTACAAACTCCGATCAAATTCGCTCTGGTTTTTTATGCTTGTTTATTATTACATTTTCCTGAAAGTTTGTTTAGCGGGAAAAAATCATATTTTCACGTTTTTTTCATCCGATTTTCATGATTTTTTCGGAATTTTCACCTGAAAACTTTGGGGTATTGCACGAAACCCAACACACATCAAAAAAATCATTGGGACTCCTCCCATTGACTTATATGCAAACTTTACAGGTCTGAGATGCCGGATTTTCAGATTTCCATCTTCGAGGTTTAATAAATCCAGAAAAAAATTGTGATTTTTTTAAAAGTCCGATTTTATAAAAAAAAGCATGATTTTTTTGTGATTTTTGCATTTGGAGTTTAGTAAATAACCCCCTAAATCTACTAAGAATAATGTAAACATTAAAAAGCCCAATAGGCTTGTTTTGCCTCCAATAAGGATTCGTTCTATCTTAGTTTGGATCAAATACAAGATCTTTTATTATTATTATTATTATTATTATAGAGAAAAAGGAAATCATTTTTAAAAATCTGGATTATTTGAATAAAATGGAGTCTACAGGAGAGACAATTCCTGTAATTTGGAGTTTTCTGGATAGGGGATTTCCAGATAACAGATTCAGTGCCTGTACCTGTATTGTATTTCAACTGTAGTACTGTACAAGGTACTGTTTCAATATTACTTAAAAAAAGCAAATCATTAAAGGGGAACTCCAGCTTCCAAACCTAAATTTGATAAAGAGGCCCACATAACACAGAATTCCCTAATAAACCATCACAGTTACCTGTTTCTTCAAAAAGTATGAGTAAATGCAATTTTCTATGCCGAAATACAGTCGTTTAACAGTTCTGGCAGTAAAGGAGGGACTAAACACGGATGTTACAAATTGTAACAACTTCTCCACAGCTTACATCATTGCATTGTGATGTTCCGTTTCTTATTGAAATCACTTGTGCAGGGAATTGTGAGGTTTGGAGGATAAAGCCTAAGGACAGCTGGCTGTTGATACAAAGTAACAGTAGTCAGACAGCTCAGCAAAGTAGTCAGAGAGATCAGCAGCAGAGCAGGGGGCTAGGCTTAGAGAACTGTCAGAAACCATTAAACTTAATGAAAAGTCTGCATATTTTTAAATCGATGTATATTGCAAAGTTGCTTGAAATTATATTTACTTTTTAAAAGCTTAAAAAGTTTGTGTGGAGTTCCCCTTTAAAGAAATTAAAATTACTTGCTAAAAATTAGCTTTATGGGAATAGCCTTTTTGTATTCTGGAGTTTTCTGGATAATGGTTTCCTGAATAATAGATCCAATACACAGTATTTTACAGTACTTTAGGAATATCCAAGCTTCATGACTTGTGTTGGTCTATAATTCTTAGCATCCCACCATCAAGGTTGGCAACTGAACCCAGGATGGTAGATTAAAAACCAAGAGGTTCAAATGTGAATGTAAAAATATATACAGAATTAAATATCAAAATACATGAATAATTAAAATTTTTTGTGTCACGGGTTTTTTTCAATTTGAAATTTCTGGATTTATTACATTTTAATATTAAAGGGTGGTTCACCTTTAAGTTAACTTTTAGTATATTATAGAATGGCCAGTTGTAAGCAACTTTTCAATTATTATTTTTTTTTTATAGTTTTTCAATTATTTGCCTTCTTCTTCTGATGCTTTCCAGCTTTTCACTAACCCCGTCTAAAAACAAATGCTCTGTAAAGCTACACAATTATTGTTACTATTTATTATTCATCATTCAATTCATGCCCTCTCCTATTCATATTTCAGTCCCTTATTGAAATCAGTGCATGGTTGCTAGGGTAATGTGGACCCTAGCAATGAGACTGCTGAAATGGCAAAATGGAGAGCTGCTGAATTAAGAGTTAAATATCTCAAAAAACACAAATAATAAAAAATGTCTCAGAATATTACTTACCGTATATACTCGAGTATAAGCCAAGTTTTTCAGCAGCCAAAACATGCTGAAAAAGTCTACCTCGGCTTATACTTGAGTCAGTATAAAACTTACGGTACCTAGTTGATTGACACAACATTCCCCCAGCAGCTCGCACACTTCCTGATTATGCCCATCTCCTAGCATAGCAGCCTCCTATAGCACCGCCCTCTAATTGAAGAGACGCTCCTTAGCGACCCGTGATTGACTGCCTAGCAGCTACGCCCATGAGGATGACAACGTCTGTCATCACTCAGTCCTGCCCGTCAGCCGCACGTCAGGGAAGGGCGGGTCGGTTCGCTTGTGCGATTGCGCTGTGTTTTGTCTCGTACTCCTGCAGGGCGTATAATAACAGCAAGCCCCATCATGTTGCTGTGCAGTGTCAATGCAGCTGCAAGGAGCACTTTATGCTGCGCAATGGGGGAGCTGCCATATTAAAAAGGGAATCACAGGCAACAAAAGTGTATCGACTAAGGAACGTATTAGCCAATGATTTTCTGCTGGATTCATTGCAGTCATCTTCTGGAAAGCCTACACCGTGCCCTCGCCTCCCTCCTTTTCCTCTACTGCATGGATGTAAGTTAGTCACCTGCTGTATTCTCCCTTGCTGTGAACTGCTGGAGCAGCCATCCTCACCCTACAGCCTATATGTACAACAACTCCCAACATTCCCCGGGAACCCTTTCAGACGAGATCTGTAGTTTACCAACTGCACGAGAGGTTAAAAATGTATGATCCATACGCCAAACTGTTTAAACTGTCTGTGCCACTGCTTTGGCCTCAGTCTTTTGGGCTGTGTGTAGAATAAAGTGCATGGAATTGCTATTTAAATATATATGGAGAGGACTGCTTGTTTTTCCATATGTAGCATGGGAGGAAAATTACCAGTAGCTGCTGCATTTCTCACCCTAGGCTTATACTCGAGTCAATAAGTTTTCCCAGTTTTTGTAGGTAAAATTAGGTACCTCGCCTTATACTCGGGTCAGCTTATACTCGAGTATATACGGTACACTAAAAGTTAATTTAAAGGTGAACAACCCCTTTAAATAATACAATAAATAAATACATTTATCAAGACTCATTTGACCCTATAGTAATTTATATTTTGAGACTGAAGACAAATAACTTTATCTGGTAATTGGTTGGTTTGAGATTTGTTGGCTTGGATACATACAAGAAGGGGAAGTCCCAGCTACTACAAAGATCTTTCTGCCTTTGCCAGAGCTAGGCTGCAGGCACTGATGAGACAGACAAATATGCGTAAAACATACATATCTTTTACTGGCCTTTCCATTGGGACAGATCATAATTAAAGGTTGCCTTGTCCTTGAAATAAGGATTCTTTATGAAAAACATGATTAATAGTATTTTGATGTTTTTCTCTATTAAACTCTACTAGTTACAAAACTGGTTGCAAATTTATATTACCCCTATTGACTTTGAACAACAAACAGTAGACAATATTTAGCTGTGTTATGGCTGTTAACGCATACTGTAGGTCTTCAGGTGTTTTGGGATTAGGACCCATTTGAGTCTACTATTTATTTGGACCCACTTTGGCTCATAATAATAATAATACTTATTTATAATTATAGGGATACCCAAGACTGTATATAAGCATTAGGGGGTTATTTATCAAAGGCTGAATTATAGAGTTTTTATACCCTGGAAGAATGCGAATGAACTCACAACTCAAATGGTTTCATATTAAGAAAAAACTTGGATGGAAAAAACTTGATTCAGCAAGTTCGAGCTGTGAAACCAAAAACGCAAATTAATTGAGTTTTGGGTGAATTGCTCGAATTGAGTCTGCCATTTACTCCTACATAACCATGATAGGTTTAGATGGTGTTTTTCTGATTCAAGCTATTTCCAGAGTCGGGGTATAATAAATAATTTTTTGTGATTTTTGTCCAAAATATTAACCTCCAAAACTCAAAATTTTCGTGGAAAACACAACTTCATCCTTAATAAAGCCATTTAATGCATACATTTTAATGATATAATGAATAACATAGCCCCTATTGTCTATATAAAATCACAAGACAACAGAACAAGGCTTGTTGCTTTTATATAGGTCATGGAACTCTGAGTTGGCTTCTAATATCCTCATATTTCAAAGCAGTACATTTTCATAACATTGGAGTCACTACTAATTAAAAATTATATCTGAAGACATACTTTAAATGATTTATAAGGCTATATTTTATAGGTTATTTGGGGCCTGTGTGCCTATACAACTAAAAATGGCACCCAATCTAGTAACAACATGGTAAACCTCACTGATTATGTCCCACGGAGAGGATGTGTATATATTGGCTTGTTTAATTTATTACTTTGATTTTTGAATGACTTTTTTAAACCCCAACTAGTTTTTTTTTTAAAATTTATATATGAATATTTATAAACATATTTTAAAGTTGCATGATTTGTTCTGGGTAATATGCAATGTATAATGTATGCATTATATTTCTACATTAGTTTTTAAGAATTTACATTCTACACCACAAAGAATCATAGACAGAATCTGGTCAGTCTTTACTGAAAGGAATCTAGTGCAAACTACCACAAAGAGATTATGTCTTCAGTCTTTCTACATTGGACAAACTGGAAACACAAGCCAGCAACCATTATTTTTTGCATTATATATAACAATAATCACTTAAAAAAAGTCACACGTTTGCTTTTGAAAGAGGGAGGGACATCCAACAGAACCACAAAAAAAAAAACCTTCTGTTTTTTTTTGCCCCCGTTTACCTTAAACCTGTTTTCTATTTTTAAATAGCTGACCTTTTTTTTTTTTTGGTGGAGCAATTGTGGAAATGACTATATTTCTTGTTTCCTTTTTTGTTTGCTAAATAACGACTCAAAAGGTTTGCCTTCACAAAACGTATTGTCGTCAAATAGGACACTGCAAATAATGACTTTTTTTACTTTCTATTTTTCAAACGAATGAATTTGTTTTGCTATGCCTCCTAAATGTTCTCATAAAGACCTGGAAAAAAATTATTATTTGACATGTCTATATAAAAATAATATGTTTTATGAAAGTGAACTTTAGGCTTACAAATAATGTGATTTTATTGCAAGCACCATAATAAAATATTTGGATGACCTGTAGATACAGTAGCTGTCTAAAATAATAGAATCGAATAATAGAATCGAATATTCAATTTGCGATTCGCCAAGATCTAAAAACGAAATACAAACATTTGAAGTATTAAGAGCCCTGAGCAATTGAAAGTGGCGATTTTATTTCAGATAATGCTATTTTGCTAGGGGACATTTAAATATGCAAATTAGGTATTCGGTTATGTTTTAGGCCAAAACTTTGGTTGATTCGGTAATTCAGCCAGATCCAAAAATGATAGATTTGATGCATTCAAATAATTTGTTCACTGCTCTAATGTCTTAAATAAAAAATAAACAACTCTGAATCTCATTAAAATTATATTTTTATAATATAAAAAAGGAATAAAAACCCCATGTTATATACCGTATACAAAAAAAAAAAGAAAACAGTATTATTAGAGTTATTTATTACTTTCAATTATTGAAAACCCTGTTTGGAATATAAAAAAAAAAAATCAGGAAACTGAAATGACTTCCATGTGTCTGTATGCATGTACTGTATGCATGTTGTGAATGGCCCTGCATCATGCTTTTACAAAGTCACTGGAAAGTGGAGGGTCCACCCTTGCCAAATAGTATGTGCAGCACTGATTTCATAAGAGGCAAACTATGCTCATTTTCTACAATATTCCATTCTAGTCATTGGCTGATTAAGAATTCTGGGAGTTGTAGTTTTGCAGTCATACAACTGCACTTTCAGCAGGGTTTTGCTTCAAATATTTTCCAAATAATTTAGACTTGGATTGCAGCTCCCCTCTGGGAACCCTGCTATACATCTGCTTCCTTGCTCTGACTGCATTCACTTTCAAGGTTTCAACACTTTAGTTACTAACAAATAAACACAGAAATTAGAACACAAAGTGGCCATTACCTTGTAAAGCGAATCCCCTGTTACTGCTCTTCCTTCAGCTACATCATCCACAAAAGTACAGAGACTGTGCAGGCTTTAAAATTGCTTCACTGGCCTCTTGAAATATGAGCAAGCGAGGCTGCCTGCGCTGATGTTAATAGTTACATTAGCTGGGAACTTCCAAGGGGAAATCCCCAGCTGCACGGCTTCCTTATTTAAAGTCGCTGTCAGCCAATTGCTTTCAATATCTTTCAGCCCAAAATGTCCTGTAGACTTTAAGTTCTTAGATGTATTCTTTTCTTTCTCCCCTTATTCATAGAATGCTCAAAAGTTTTTATATGTTTTCCACTCTTTAGCAACCCTGATCAAAGGCAATGTCACATTTTACATAATTTACAATGAATACCTTGTAAAAATGAAATCTAGTTCCTACTGGTAAATTTTTTCACTCTCGTTTGCTTCCTCTTTCTCTGATGCAGCTCTTTTTCTAGCTGTGTTGTGGTAGGTTAGAAATTCATTGTAAAGTGAGATGAGAAGGGGTTAAAAAGCATGGGCCGAGGACTGGGTACCAGTCTGACCAGTACCAGTGGAAATTGCCACCTAAGTTTACATTTCACACACAAAAACACACACTGTATAGTAAATTATTTAAAGCCCCAAAACAACCAGCATATGTTTTTTAATGTAGGAGGCAATGCTGCAAATAATCCTCTGCAAGCATAGAATCAACATACCAGCTCCATGCAGATAGTGCTCTGGTCAGAATTGAACCTACAGTAGTAACTGCACCATAATAAAAAATCTCCCTAGAAGTATGGAATTGATACATACTGACAGGGGCATAACTACAGACGAAGCAGACCCTGCGGATGCAGGGGGCCCCATGAGGCCTTAATTAATGAGCAATTTAAATATATATTAGTAAACAGGACAACCTCTGCATATATTGGGGCCCTACAATTAATTTGCTGTGGAGCCCAGTAACATGTAGTTACACCACTGCATACTGAGAATTTAAAGTGTAATAAAATCTAATAAAATTTCTTTCAGTCGGGTTTACCACACATTTAGCACTAACACATTATGCAGAGCTTCACAGAAACTGTTTATCATTCACATCTATCCCTGCCCTGTTGCACAATCGAATCACATGCTCACTAGGGTTAATTACATCAGGAGCCATTAATTGCTGCTATGTTTTTGACCTGTGGGAAGCAACCAAAACACACACCCACCTAAAAAATTCATGTAGTTAGTATATCATTCAGGATCAAACAGACTCTAGCACTGCATGGCATCAAGCCTAACACTTTGATGATTTTAGGCTTTCTGTTCTATAACATTTTCCTCACCTATAACATAATGCTGTTATAATAGTATAGCTGTGACATGGCATCATGTTCATACTGCTATAGTACATATTGTAATCTGTACTGTGTCTGTAAAAAATGGGACCTTCACCTATAATAACTTCTTTTTGCAGCCATTAGGGACAATGCTGCACACTAAAATGATAGGACTGAATAGGATATTCACTATATAATTGACAAAGCGCTGACTTGTAATTTATATCTTTATAAACATTGCACTCTGATATTAGAACTTGCTGACAGGCACAGCTATTGGCACCCTGCAAAAGAAACAATGATCACATGGACTATGGGGGTTTAGGGCAGATCATGGGTGTGTTTGGGTGATCATGGGTGATAATGCCAGTGATACTTGTCTATTTGGTGATTGAAAGTCTATCTCTGCCAGTGGCTTATTTTGTAAGAGATAAGAAACATATTGTATTTTGCTGTATTGTGGATGCCACTTCTCTTGTTGGAACAATGTCACTTTTTTTTTACTTGAAACATGTTGCAACATTCACACCTTGTAACATCCCCTGCATGACACCCAAGAACTGACCTACTTGGCAAAAAGCTGTTTGGGGAAAAGTAATGTCTGTAAAAGAAAAAAAGGGATGGGTGTACCTGGTACCACTGCCAACAATACCTCCAGACCAGTGTGAAAACTGCAAAAAAATGGGAGAGCCAAAGAATAAAAACCTGCCTGCGTTCAGCTGCAATGTATTTATGAGGGATGGGAAGTGGGGACATAGCATCATTCAGACACACAAGGGAGCAGCAGATTGCACAGGCTGCAATAGGGACCTGTCTTTCTGGCAGGACTACCATCAGTAATCACTTGCCCCATACTACATAGTAATTAGACCTCTGCCCAGCTTGACACCGTGGGTTGTGGGCCTTGCCAATTAGAATAAGGGACCACATTTAGAAGGCTTATCTTGTCATATTATATCATAATGACAATGGGTACAGGTTTTTGCAACTTGTGCTTTGAACTAGTGTATCATTCAGATGATGCCAGATCTCTCTATGCTACCATATGGGCACTCAGGATTGATAGGTACTAACATACAGCAGGTGTAGGGTGTCTCAGCTTTCCGTTTAAGGGTAAGTCTTAGGGTGAGGGCACAGTGGGTGTATGTCCTGCTTCTCTCTCTTTGCATGTTGTAGGCAGGCCTGTCAGTGGAGCAACACACAGAAGCATATAGGAGCGGTTCCTCTTTTCTCTGCCTGTCTACAAAACATAGGCGGAGAGAAGTGGGTCATACGCCCACTGTGCCCTCACCCTAAGACTTATATAATCATTATTGTCTTAATGAATGACTGACAACATACTTCCTCATAATCTCCTACAGGGCTCCTATTGGTGTTATGATTACATTACAAGAAGCCAGATGGAGGCGTGGCTTGCCAGTGGAGAGGGTGTGGCTAGCATTTTTTTTGGCATGGCTAGTTGAACTAGCCAATAGTTGTCGCTTTTCCTTTTCGAGGACATTTTCCTTGTTTCCAGCATAGGTCTGTGTCATCATACAGTAGGTATTCCCCTGTGCTGAGCTCAATATTGTTGTAAAATGTTAAAAATTAGGGGCTTTTAATACTGGAACTTTCAAAGGGTAAGTTTACCTTTAAATTACCTTTTAGAACTGTATAGACTGCTCTATACTTTTTCAGTTGATCCTTGTTTTGAATGATTTGTAGATTATTTGCTTCCCCATTCCTCTTTTTTTAATACAAGAATTTAAATGCTCACTGATTGTCGTCTGGGTCATTGACCACTGAAACCAAAGATGTTCTGAAATGTTAAATATATTTTGTTATTGTTTTTTTTCTTCTATAAAGGCCCTCTCCTATTTATCATCTGTTATGGCTTCCCAACCATATGGGACCTATTACCCAGAATGCTCAGGACCTGGGGGTTTCCAGATAGTGGATAATGGATCTGTCCTTACTTTGGATCTTCATACCTCAAGTCTACCAGAAAATCATTTAAACATTAAATAAAGCCAACAGGCAGGGTTTGCTACCAATAAGGATTAATTACAGTATATCTAAGTCTGAATAAAATACAAGGTACTGTTTTATTATTATGTGGATTATTTGGATACATTGGAGTTTATTAGAGAAGTCCATTCCATAATTCAGAGCTTTCTGGATAAGAGGTTTCCGTTAGTGAAGGGCGAATTTATTCGCTAGGCGCCGGCAACTGTACTTGGTTTCTAGGATAAATGGGATACTAGTAATGAGATAGTTAAAGATGAAATTACAACTCTGGCTTGAAAGTCAATTGGCAGAAATCTGTACTGTTACCTCTGGACCGACCCCCTGCTCAAACGATATCCCCCAGACAAGACAAGTGGTTGACACTTTTAAATACTTGGGCCTTAGAATGCATAAACATGTAACTGAGTTTGCAAAATTGAATTTAGACCCAGCAATTCAGCACTTTACTAGGGTGGTGGCTGCATGGCAACACCTGCCACTTATGCTATGGTCAAGAGTGGCCCTATTTAAAATGGTATTTCTTCCAAAATGTTTATATTTATTTCGCAACTGTCCAATTCACATACCAAACAGAGTCTTTCGAAATATAGATAAGGTACAACAACATTTATTTGGAATATCAAAGCCCCCAGAATTGCCAAGGAGACACTTTATGCCCCATTAGACAGCGGAGGCCTGGCGCTGCCCAATCTTAAGATGTTTTGGTTGATAACATGTTTATATCCTATATAGTGCTAAGAGACAAGATGTTGGCTCCTAATCTGAGGCTCCACGCATATTTCCAACTGAGAGAGGCTTTTTTGTCACAATTTCGTTCTCAATTACTGGTAACTGAGGAATACCCACTGTTGAAACTTGTAATGACGGAAATGCCAGCCAAATTGATATCCCGAATTTACTGGCTGTTGGTTCGTTCCCCTGTGGCCCCATTCCACCGTACTTACCTTAAATGGTGCAACACCCTGGGAGACCTGGAGGAGGACCAATGGGAAGAAGTGACTGACAACCTATATCACTTTTTAGTATCTTCCCGAGATAGCTTGATACAATATAAGTTCCTCCACCAGGTCTACCTGACACCGTACTTACCTTAAATGGTGCAACACCCTGGGAGACCTGGAGGAGGACCAATGGGAAGAAGTGACTGACAACCTATATCACTTTTTAGTATCTTCCCGAGATAGCTTGATAGAATATAAGTTCCTCCACCAGGTCTACCTGACACCGTACTTACCTTAAATGGTGCAACACCCTGGGAGACCTGGAGGAGGACCAATGGGAAGAAGTGACTGACAACCTATATCACTTTTTAGTATCTTCCCGAGATAGCTTGATACAATATAAGTTCCTCCACCAGGTCTACCTGACACCTGCTGAGGTATACAAGTTTGGCAGCAGGGCAATTGGCAATTGCCATAGGTGCCAGGCGGAACAGGTGAACTTTTTTCACATGACGTGGCAATGCCCCCACATACAAACATTCTGGAGAGCAGGCACAACACACCTTTCAACACAACTGGCTCTCCCCCATTGCTTAATCCCCAATCCTGCCTGTTGGGAATTCTGGAGGGAGCTATTCATGGAAAATTCCTACACCTTCTCACTAGAGGACTGCTATACTATGCAAAAAAATGTATCATACTGAGGTGGATGGGGCCCAGAACTCCCACATTGAAAATGTGGCGTAAGCAAGTTAACAGTGTCCTCCCCCTGATCAAACTAACCTACCTATCGCGGGCTGTCCAGACAAGTTTGACAAAATCTGGCAGCCATGGACTGATGCTGAGGAAATAACTGGTAAAGGTGAATAAAAACCTTATTTCAGATGGACATAAGCAAAATCTGAATGTAGCACCTTTTTAATGCTGGATGGAAATGTAAATGGTCAGTGTCTCCCAGGCGGGACCATACCCTCCCCCTTCTCCCCCCTCCCCTTGTCCTGTGAACGAAAATCAATAAAAATTGTTGGTTTAAAAAATAAAGATGAAATTCCAAACTGGAGAGCTACAGCAGAAAAAGGGAAATCATTTCCAACAAAAATTGTCTTTAATATACTATTGTCTATAACAGACAAAGACAACAGACTGGGCAAATCTGCTGGGGAATTCTCCCCTTGGCCAAGCTTATTTTCCATTAACTTTTATAAATGACTTGGATAAGTTTAGCACTGCATGATACAAAGGTTTAAAAAAGCAAACAAAAAAGGTACTTTCCCATATTTGTACTGCTTGCACTGTGAAGGGAGTAACCATGCAAAGGTGTAGTTAGTATGCAGTATGTTACAAAAGTATCAATTGTACCTGTAAACTAGAATACAAAGGGCAGAACTTTGGAGAAGGTTTGAATAATAAACTTTCATAAGAATCATACATGCCCATTTTCCTTTCCCTTTATTCTTTTCTGTTGAACTGCTTTTCTACTACAATGTTTTAGGAGTCAGAACCTGTAGTGCAGAAAATGTAAACAGCCAGGCAGATACTGCTTTCAGTATAAACTGCATTTACAAATGGCATATAAAATCATTGAACTTTTTTAAAGGGGATATCCACCCAAAAAATGAAATGTTAGTTTTTATTTGCACAATAAATATAAACTTCAATTAGTAAATGTTATACTGTAGTTTTTTGTAAAATTCAAAGCAGTTTGTCCATCCTTAACTATTGCTTAAATTGCCAAACTGAAACTGTGGGCCACATTTATGGAAAATGATAGTAAAAATTGCAGAAAATCAAAACTAATACTATACTGAATTTGAATAAGCAGTGTCTAGTGATGGGCGAATTTATTCGCCAGGTGCAAATTTGCGGTAAATTCCCACGATTTGCCGTCGGTGAATAAATGCCCAAAACCGCCGCAAAAATACGCCGGCATCAAAAAAAAAATGGACACCGGCGTCCGTTTTTTTTGGACGCCGGCACATTTTCGCCAGCGAAAAAATGGACGCCATTTTGAGAAATTTTCGCTGTTTCAAGAATTTCGCTGGAAATTTGCTAATTTTTCAGCGAAGTGAAACGCCCCAAATTCGCCAATCACTAGCAGCGTCCCCTCCAGTTTTTATTCAGACAAATTACTGAGCAGAACATCTTAGTTCTATTGCTCATTATGAGATCATTGTCAACCGATTGATAGAACTGAGCAGAGAAGTGTCAGCCATTGCTTCTCTGCTCAGTAATGACCAGCCAGCCAAATAGAATAGCTGTTCCAAAGTCATTATATTAGCAATGTAAAAACTGCTAATATCTTGAAAACTAGGCAAAAAGTTCACATAAGCTGCAAAACTGCTCAAAAGAGCACATTTACATGAATTTGTTATAGGGTAGTTTGTTCTCCTTTAATTTCCTCTCTATTTTGCCAGATCACGCAAGGACTCATTTGCTAACAAAGGTCCTACATAGCACCATTGCAGTTAATCTAAAGCAGCCAATAAATATGTTTTCATCAGTCTAGTACAAGTTAGAAAATGAGGGCAAAGATCTGATTTGTTGATATGGGTAACTTCACTTGTGCACCTGGGTTAGTAGCCCCATAAACTAAATGTGGTGCATCATTCTAGGTTGTTTGTATACAAAATATAAAAACAGGGAAATAATCATTAAATTAAAAGGCATCAAACCTAAGTGATGCCTACATTGCATTACTCTTATGGCACAGGGCTGTTGTGCCTCTTCCATCAGTCAGCAGCTTTGTGCTAGTAAAGATAAAAGCCCAACCAGCAATCCCCCGCTTAGATTCTAATATTTGCAAATCAAGTAAGTGCATACATACGTGCTGCTCCTATGTGTCAGTTTAGCCACATTGTTTGGGTACAAAAAATTAAGCACAGTTGTGAACAAAGTGCAAAATACAGGGCACATAGACCAAGGGAGCCCTGGAATTAGCACCTGCCTTGATTACTCCCAGGGTTCCCTGCTACTGCTCTCGAACCCTCCAGGAGGTTTTTAAGGCGTTCATATCCCAGTGATCAGCCAAATATCTATTGCTTATGATTCATAGACCTTTGGGGCAAAGGTAGCATATATTAATCATATCTACTAATGCTGTATTACCAGAGGCCCATATCGTGATGGTACTGTTGGTCTGGGGTGCAAACCATCAATTCAGCATGATCGTGGAAGCCATATATATCATGATTACTCTTTCACTCTTTTACCCTTCTGTTATCCTCTGTCCATCTCAGTTTTACCCTTGTAAACACTGTTGGGTTCCATATTCAGGTCTTGCATATAACCTGTAAGATTAATTAAGCAAAATGTATCTTACACCATGTGAGTCCATGAACCGTATTGAAGCATACATGTGGTTATACCATTGACATGACCACAACTTACTTTCATGTGATTCGTGGCTATCCAAGTAGGCTCCCTTGTGCCTTGTTGGCTGAGTCTTGGCTGAGCCTCCCTTTATTTAATGATGGTCCATCTTGCAATCCTTAGCTCTATAACCTTTGTAACTGAGCCCTTAAGCCTCTAAGGTGGATAAGATGATTAGTATCTTTAACTGATATGGGAGATATACAGTAAATAAAGATTCAACCATAATAAGGAAAATCCTGAGCTGAGCTGTAGATACAGAAAACAATCCTTAAATATTGCAACCAAATGTGATTAACCAATATGTTAATTAACTGTTGTTTTGCTTTTGGTGTTCTTTTAAGGATTTTTAAACTTCTTAATTTCTTTATACATATCCCCATTGCATTATTATTATCTATCCCTTTTTTTTGCTGTTACATTGTGTCCTACTTGTCATTTGTAGCTTCCCCATTTCTTTCTTTTTTATTCTCCCCTTAATGTTCTACTGTGTATTTAGCTTCATTCCCTTCAGCAGCTTTTTCCTTCTCATTTTATGGGGCAAATTCACTAACCTCCGAAAATTCACCAGCGACGGCTTCGCTCACATCGCAACACTTGGCCAGGCGTAGATTTGCCAGGACAATGATAATTCACTGAAATCCGAAGTTGCGTCCAGGGCGCCGAATGCTGGCGAAGGTGCGCTAGCATTACTGCGACAAGCAAAGCGAAGTTGCGCTAGCGTTGGCTAATTTGCATATGGCAAGTTAAAGTTGAATGGACATATATTTTGCAGCAAATGAATTACACTTTAAAGGAATGATATTGCTTCTCACAGTACATTCTCAATTAGATGGAGGAGCTCAGCCAAAGAATATGTCATTTTGAATAATTACAGAATAAATAATAATAAAAATAATAATAATAAAAACACATTGCTTGGCATAATTTCAGCCTTCAGAACTAGCAGCTGCTGTATAATTTCATATGCCTGAATGTTTTTTCACCTAAAAACACACCTGTTCCTCTTTTTTACTCATTTACTGTTAGCTGTGACATGTTTTCCTCTGGAAATGCAATAAATCATTCCCGTTGTCTCCATACTCCAGCAGTTACATAAGCAGGTATATATATATATATATACATAGCATTAAAGAATGAATAAGTTAAATATTACAGGTAAAGGAGAACTAAATCGGATTTATAGTTGATGTGGAATAATGATTTAGTGAGACTATATTCCCCACACTTTAGAATTTGGCTGTCTTTGAATGATTAACTGCATGTATGTATTCCATATTTGTATTCTTTCAGTCTCAAGTTTCATAGGATCTGATCTCAACAGGCACAAGGGGTCATTTACTGATGGCAGAGCAGGATGCAGAGTGTAAAAAAGAAGTTCAAATCTGCATGTTTTTCAGAGGATGCAGGTCAATGGAGCAATAGCCTCTCTTATTTTCTCTTATGAATCAACATGTTTAACACTTCTCTCTACCAGGGAAATCTCTGGGTTCCATTCTTCCCCTACCAGCATCAAAGTGTTATTTGGTGGGCGATTCTATCTGTGTTGCCTCTACTCCAGTGCAACCCACTCTCAGTCAAATGTTATTCGATTTCAGTTTTACTTTCTATGACTCCATTAAAAGTGAAGTGAAATTTCCTGTTCAGTTTCTCTGACACCATGGCCATGATTCAGGCTGACACAAGTGTAATCTTGAAAGATGAGATGTAATTTTATATTATTCCTATCTAGACCTCCATAACACAGGGTAAAACAGTTGTAGGAAAATTGTGGAATTTGTTCTCTTCTGGCACATCGGCCATGTAATATGCAAAAAGTTGTATTCTTGATTACTACATGTAACCCTTTAGCATTTAGCGTGATAAAGAGCATTGGGTACAACATGTCATTCCCTAGTAATAGCAGCAGTAAGCAAATAATATGCCAAGGATATGGTCCTCCTGCCTGTCCAAGCACAATAGTTGACGGTTATCTAAGAAAACAAGGATTGCTTTAAAAAAAGATACCTTTCAGTCCAGTTCTAGTATCTTTCTATCTTTGAGGATTTTTCTTAAAAAGGTGATACTATGTACACCAACTCATGCACTGCTTTCCTCTTTGGGTCACACATGAGGAAATTTGTTGCTTATTAAACTGGGATCATTGTCCTGCAGAGATAATTTCACTGAAGGTTTAGTTTTTTTTACAAGACTGAAACAGGCTTTCTTGCAGTATTTCCATAATTTTTGCATCCTTTCTTCTTTCTGTTTCAAAAAATTGCTTGTTTCCTGCAGACCAACAACATGATGCCACCACCACTATACTTCTCTGAAGGTGTGGGTCAACCATATCAAGAGTTCTGCATGACACTCTTGATCATTAATCAAAAATAACCTTGTCTAGAGTTTGTCAGAGAGCATGAGAGTAATTTAGTTCTGAGTTCTGAAGCCAAGGTAGATCTTTCCCCTGCTGATGAAAAGCAGACCCACAACATGATGTCACCACCATACTTCCCTGTATGTATGGGTCAACCTGTATATAACACAGACATAAAAGAGATCAATACTAAAAATTATTTCATGGGTCATTGAATGCAAGCAGTGCTGTATTCAAGATCTCTGTGCCCTGAAACAAAGGGTATTGGCCTGAATAAATTTATCCGAGTTTTCTCAGTAAAATTTGAGGACAAAGAAGAGTACAGATTACATTGGTAAAATTTTGCCTGACCCCATGCATTTAACCACCCCCTTTAAGCCACTTTCAAGTCCCATACACAGGCCCGGACTGGCAATCTGTGGGTTCTGGCAAATGCCAGAGGGGCTGCTATAAGGTCCCATAGAAAGTCAGTATTTAGTGGGCTGGTGGGGGCAGTTTGGGCCTCTATGTGGGCTGATTGGGCCTCTGTGTATCTGAAATGCCAGGGCCTATTTTAATTCTCAGTCCGGACCTGCCCATACAGATGCATCTTGTTATTTCATGCTTTATACTGTATATTATAAATTATGCCAGATATACTACAGTTCAGTGAGCTTTAATAAAGAAATAGGTAAGCCTTTCTCAAAGACAATGGTGCTTTGCAATAAAGCAATTAAAATGTTTATAAGTCTTGTGATGTGCAATTCTCTCTTCTTGGTATTTGGACTGCAGGCCCAGGGACCCAGTTATATGTGAGTGACTGCATTTACTTGTATATTGGATTCCCTGAAGAATAATTTCTCCGTAGACAGTTTACAACAAGAAGAGCACAAACATTGCACAGCACATATGGGAAGGAATGCCATCCTATTTTATTTACAGAGGTTTTCCTGTACCTAGCATGTTGTTTCTCTACACCAGGGGTCCCCAACCTTTTTCACCCGTGAGCAACATTCAGATGTAAAAAGTGTTGGGGAGCAACATAAGCATGACAAATGTTCCTGGGTGGTGCCAAATAAGGGCTGTGATTGGCTATTGGTAGCCCCTATGTGGACTGGCAGCCTACAGGAGGTTCTGGTTGGCTGTACATCTGGTTTTCATGCAACCAAAACTTGCTTCCAAGCCAGGAATTAAAAAATAAGCACCTGCTTTGAGGCCACTGAGAGCAACATCCAAGGGGTTGGGGAGCAACATGTTGCTCGCGAGCTACTGGTTGGGGATCACTGCTCTACACAATGCTGGTCACAGTTGTGTCTCACTCCATGTCAAGGGGGCTGTTCATAAATCCCAACTCATCAGTCGTCTACAAATGCTTTGGTTTACGAGTGTAAGGCTCATTAATATTTGTTATGAATAGCCTATGTAAAAGCTTGTTTTACATTTGCTAAAACAACAAACACAAGTAATTACTTTTGGTATTTTATAACTTGAAACATTTCATTGCTTTAAACAAAGCCATTATTTTGATAACCATACCTAAATTCTACCAAAAACATGTTTTGCCACTTGCTATTTTAAGAAGCTTTGTTATGGTCAAATACAAGGTGCTTTTCTATTAGTACAGAGAGAGGAGGAAGTAATTAAAGGAGAACTAATGCTTAGCAAAGAAGTAGGGTAGTAAAGCTGCTCATTATGTTTTTAGGGTTCTGGCACAGCCCTAGGCAATCACAGCCCTTTAGCAGGCTGACTAGTATTTCAGTGCAATTGAGTAGATACAAGGTTGTCCTTATTCTATAAATCCATATTTTCGTGCTTCTCAACAGGCTGCAGTCCCCGTGTAAGAGTGCATAGAATTCCAAGTAAATATAAATAATACCCGGAGAGCACACTTTGGGGCCCATTTACTTAGCTCGAATTTCAAATGTTTTTTTTGGCTACTTCGACCATCGAATGGGCTACTTCGACTAAGACCTTCGACTTCTAATCGAATGATTCAAACTAAAAATCGTTCGATAGTCGAAGTACTGTCTCTTTAAAAAATTCTTCGACCCCCTAGTTCGCCACCTAAAACCTACCGAGGCCAACGTTAGCCTATGGGGAAGGTCCCCATAGGCTTCCTAACAATTTTCTGTTCGAAGGAATATCCTTCGATCGATGGATTAAAATCCTTCGAATCGTTTGATTTGAAGGATTTAATTGTTCGTTCGAACGTTTATTCCTTCGATCGTTCGATCGTAGGAATATCGCTAAATCCTTAGACTTCAATATTCGAAGTTGAAGGATTTCAATTCGGTAGTCGAATATCGAGGGTTAATTAACCCTCGATATTCGACTCTAGGTAAATCTGCCCCTTTGTATTTATATTGTCATGTCTTTATTGCAGAAAACCGTGCACATATTTCAGTGCAATTGGCATTGTAGCATTAGCTTCAATGACAAGTGAACCTTATTTTCTGCTTGATCATTTGCAAAGGGATCTTAGCTTAACATTCGCCTAGAGCACACTGAAGATGTGCAGTGTCATTAAAATTCTAACAAAATCCAGATGGGGGCTACTGTAAAAATTTTGAAGGCCTGTATCATTAGTGTTAAAGAAATGCTAATGCTTTAGGCTAGTACAGTAAGCTCAGTATATAAAATTACATTTCTAGCCAATTGCGAATATATCTGCAGAGCTACACAGGTGAGTTCTGTGAAGATGTGCATGTATAATGATGTTGAGCATTTAAGAAAGTTATTCCCTTACTGCAGCAACAATGCCCTGTTAATAAACAGCTCAGACAATCTGTAACAGTCTGGATTCATTTTGATGTAATCCCTCATCAATAATTAGCATGCTTTTTTAAGATGAACATATGGCAAAATCACTCACAACCCCAAGGATTTTTTTTTTCAGTATATCATGTTTACATCAAGTGTAAATTGTAATTTCAGTTCACAAAAGGAGTAAGTTAATAAGGGGAAATGCTACTACATTCAGAACAGCAGTAAAGGTGTTATTATATCATTCATATTCATCCACAGCCTACACACATATGTATATATATATATATATTCATTATGTAGAAAAATAGAGGTTTCAACCAAACAGAAAGCACGGAGAGAGCACCTAGTCAACAGTAGGTGTAAAACATATAAAGCATTCTAGTCATTTAGGGTTGAAACTGACAAGAGCAGCAGGAGGGACAATTAAATCTAATGTAAAACCTTCCTTTGGGTTAGTGTCGCATTGAGGGAGGCCAATGTGAGCCGCCAGCTCAACTTCTATAGTGAACTAGGGAGCTCAGTGGGGCATCTTTATCTTAGGGTTTAGTGTCCATTTAACTTCAATACTGTATATGTAGCCTAAAACAGTCTTTCTGAAGAACCCATTAACCAATTGATATAAAGCTGATCAAGGATTGAGTAGTAAATAAATAAGATTTTCTTTATGTGGCAAATCTTGAACAAATAAGAGACATTTCCGTTCAGTATCTTGGAAATAAAACAAAAAATGGTCAGGAAATTATTGAATGTTTGTGCATTTTTTTTTTTTAAAAAATGCCAAATGAAAAACATGAAGTGTACTTCACACAGAAGGATAAATTATATTATTATATTATGCAGAAAGTGAGTTTAACTGCTTTAATCAACAGATAACACGAGGAACACTTCAAAGATCATAGGAAACAATCCAAGCCATTCGTTCTTGGGGATCGGAACAGGTGTTGGAGAAAAGGAGGCAGTCGAGAGGGAAATTATGAGAAAACAGATGGTTCTGGGGAAGAAAAAAAACATTTTAAGGAAACAGAGAGAATATATCCAATTAAAAAAAAATCACATCAGAAAGAATATGTTTTTGTC